>NW_020194539.1:0-249025 GCF_002865645.1 Hyaloscypha bicolor E | reverse complement strand
TAAGATCTTTATAAAGCTAGATTTTAAGAATATATATTATTAGATAAGAATTTATAAAAAATATAAGTAAAAGACGGCTTTTAGGACCTACTATAGCTATTTTAAATATCTTATAATATTTTTTAGACTAGCTAATATACTAGTTATATTTTAAATATATATTAATACTATATTTATAAGGTTTCTAGATTATTTTATAGTTATTTATTTAGATAATATTCTTATTTATTTCTAAAATAAAAATAAATACTATAATTATATTTACTAGATATTTATTAGGCTATATAAAAATAACCTGTTTTATAAACTTAGTAAATATAAGTTTAATATTAAGGAAATTGAATTTTTAGGCTTTTTTATTAGAATAGAAAATATTTATATAAATCCTAAATAAATTTATAGTATTATTAAATAGCTAGAACCAGAATTATTCTATAATATTTAAATATTTCTTAGATTTACTAATTTCTACTATAGGTTTATTTACTATTATTTTCAGGTAATTATAGGCTTAATAGATTTCTTAAAAGAAATAGAAAAGAGCCAGAAATCCGGTTTCTTTATATAAATAAATAAAATAGCTAAAAGCTTTAAGACTTTAAAAAAAGCTTTTATTATAATACTTATCCTAGTTTATTTTAACTCTTTTAAGAAAATTTATATTAAAACTAATATATTAAAATTTATAATTACTAATATTATTTTATAATAAGTTAATTCTAGTAATAGCCCAAAAAAATACTAATATCTAATAATATTCTAGTTCCGGAAACTTTCCGGAGCTAAATATAATTATAGTACCTATAATAGAAAGCTACTTATAATTATTAAAGTTTTTAAATATTAGTACTATTATCTTAAAGAATTCAGGTTTATAATTAAGGTTATTATAGATTATAATAACCTCTAATACTTTATAAAAATAAAGTATCTAGAGAGCTATTAAGTATATTAGGTAATATATCTTATAATATATAATTTTAATATTATTTATTATAGAAGTGCCTTAAATCTAGTAAATAGACCTAGTAGAAAACCTAATTATAAAAAAGGTTCTATTAATATAACTTGGCTTCTAATCTTTTAGAATAAGTTAAAAAAAGCTTTTATAGTTATAATTTAGAGATTCTTATAAATATCTAAAGAGTTTCCTTTTTAGAATAAGTATTATTTAATATTTATTATATTTATAGTAGCTAAGAAAAAATATTTATTATAAGATAAATAAATAAATTATCTTATAAATTCCTTAATTATAGAATTAGTTAAGAAATAAGATATAGGAAGATATCTTAAAGGCTCTACTATTATAGCTAAGGTAATAAGGGTATTTATAACTATATTATTTAATAGAACTAAAGATTTCTCGGGTTTTTAAGTTTTTAAATTAGATAATTATAAATACCTAATTCCTTATATATAAATATATATAGCTACTAAAAGAGCTATAGTACTAGCCTCTTTATCTAAATTTCTTCTAGATATTATCTAGATAGCTTAGAGAAATAATTCTTAATATTAGAATATTATAAAATAGAGATTTAGTAAAAAAGATATTAAGGGAAAAGAAATCTGGAAAAATAATTCGGGTTTATTTAGGTATTATTTAAAAATTATTATATCTAATAATCCTGCTTTATATTAAGAAGTTATAAAGCTTTATTATAATAACCTAATAGCTAGATATTATAAAATAAAGAAAACTCTTAAGCTTCTTAGAAAGTTCTAATATTAGGAGAATATAAAAGGAAATATTTATAATTATTATTAAAAATATAATATTTACTAGAAAGTTAAGGTAAAGAAGTATTTATTATATAATTTATTTAATAATTTATTATAGCCTAAAAGATCTTAGGATAAGATCTTTATAAATTTTATTATAGGTTTATTACTATATAAAAACCTAGTAAAAGGTCTCGATTTTAATATAATTCTTATAATTATTAACTAGTATTTTAAAATAATAAGATATATTATATATTATAAGACTATTAACTTTCTAGAGCTTACTAAAATTATATAAAAATATATTTTCTTAATTTTTAGCTTTTTTAATAAAATTATTTCTGACTAAGAAATAGTATTTACTAGCTAGTTCTAATTTACTTTTTATTTTTATTTAATATATAAATAATATTTAAATATAGCTTATTATTCTCAGATAAATAATTAAATAAAAAAGCAAAACTAGGCCCTAAAATACTATCTAAGATATTATTATAATACCTAAAAAAATAACTAGTTTAAAAAGTTATTTTTTATGAAATTTATATATAATAATTTAAAATATTATATTTTATAAAATATATTTTTTTATATATATTATAAATATTACTCTTAATTTCTATAAAATCTTAAGAATAGGATTATAAAAAAGATACTAGCTATATATAAAAGGGTAGAAATCCTTAAAGTAAAATAGAGAAAGCTTAAGAATTTATAATATTATATATAAAATAACCGGGAAATCTATTATAATAAGTACTAGTTAATTAAATACTATTCTAAAAAAGCCTAAATAATACTATTAATAAGAAATATTAAACTTAAAATAGAAAAGCTTAAGCTAAAATTTATAGATTTATTTAGGATTCTTAAATATATTAGTAATTTAATATATAAATTAAAACTATTAAGTATATATAATTATTTATATTTAATTTTCTATATTTCTTTTTTTAAAAAATATATAATAAAAAAGAATTAGGAACTATATTTATATTTTTTTAAAGAACTTCCGAAATTAGTAAATAATAATAAAAAATAAAAATAGGAAATAGAAGCTATTATTAATTACTAATAAAATAATAGAAATAAGAAATAATAGTATTTAATTAAATAAAAAGTCTGGCCTAAAAATTATAATATCTAGTTATTTATTTTCTTTAATCTTAAAAATTCTAAGAAACTTCTGAAATTATATAACTAAAACTATAATTTAGAATCTGAAATTACTTTTTAATAATCTTTTAAGATTAAAAAGAATTCTGAATTACTAAGAAAAAGGCTATTTAAAAGAAAGAAAGAATCTAGATAGCTAAAAAAAAGGCCTAGAATAATAATAAAGATATTCTTTTTCTAGGTTTTTTACTTATAAAGGGTTTTTAGGGTTTTATTAAGGTTTATAAGAATTATATTTAAATTATTAGAAAAAAATTTAGGATTAAGAAAGATTTATTATAGGTAGACTAGTTATAAATATCTTAAATAAATAATTTCTAATTTCTATAAATTTCTAATTTCTAAAATAAAAATATTAAATACTAGCCTTATTTAGAACTTAGTAAAGAATTAGCTAATACTTTCCGGAATTTACTTATTTCTTAATAAAATATAATTATATTATAATAATATTAGTATTAAGAATATTAAAAGAAATAAATAAGAAACTTATAATAATTATATATATCTTATAAAAGGCCCGAATTTCTAAAATTAGATCCTAAATAGCTATAAGTATTATATTATTAATACTTGAAATACTAGTAATAGATTATTTAGTAATCTTAATAGTAAGCTTAGTAATAAGATTAATACTTTAAAAGTAAATATTATAGTATTTCTTTAAGAAATTAGTAAGTATTTAAATATATTAGAAAAAACTTATTTTTAGGATACTAACCTAAATAGTATTATTATTTGCTTTATTAAGATAAAAAGAAGAATTCTAAAGCTTATTAATATTTTTCTAGTTTTCGAAAATCTAATTAATAGTATTATTCTTATTAATATAATATTATTTAGAATATATTTTAAGAAATTTCTTAAAAGTTATAATAATATTTTTCTAGAACTAGTAAGCCTTTAATAAATAGTAAGAAATTTGAAATTATATTAGCTTTAATAGATATTAAAGCTAAAGAACTTACTAATATATAAGACTTAGAATTCTTATTATAATAATTATAATTTTTCTTACTAGATATTATAATATATAAGATAAAGAAATTAATAAGTAAATACTTAAAATATTTTAAGTATTTACTAGTAATAGAAAAGAAGGCTATAAGATTATTTTTATATTTATTATTATAGGAATAAATAATAAAGCCAGAAAAAGATATTATGGAATTAATTAAAAATAATTAAAGAAGATTTAGAAAAGGATAGAAAAAGAGGCTAGAAAGTAATAATAGAAAAAGTTATATATATAGTTATTAGAAAAGAAAAAAGTATATAATAATATAAAGAGATTCTTTTATAGAAATAGAGAATTATCTAGATTAATTACTAGTTTTTATACTAGTTCTAATTAGAAACTAGTATAACTAATTAATATATATTTCCAGAAGTCCGTAAATAATCTCTAGAACTTTAGAAACATTTATATAAGTTTCTTATATAAATATTTATTAAATACTTTCTATATAGCTATTTAGATTATTTTAATACAAAATCTAATAAATAATATTAATTTCGTAAGATAATACCTTAGTATTTTAAATTAAGCTAATTAGAATACTTAGATCTTAAATAAAATTACGATTACTAGCTAGCCCCTATATCTGAGGTATAATTACTTTTTCTTTTTATTTACTTAGCCCTAATTTAATTAGATAATTTTTATATTTATTATCTAGATTATATTAGTAAAACTATTTCTTAAGATACTAGAAGTTTATATTAATTAAATAAATAATTAATTAAATATTTACTAGAATAAATTAATAAATCTTAGAAATAAGATCCTAGAAAGGAGATATAGTTATAATATATATAGAATTATATATAACTTAAGGGCATATAATAAACCTCGGATATTACAGGTATTAATTAGGGAATTCGGTAGTTCTTTAATATCCCAACTAACTATTATTTATATTATATATATTAGGCTTATAAATTACTAATTATATATATGCTATTAGGGCCTCCTATTTAGAAGAGGCTTCCCTGGACCTTATAAGAGAAACAGAGATTAGTTCTATACTAAATTTAATACTATAGTTTTATAATATACTAATTTATTTTATTATCTTATTACTTACTAATAAATATCTTATAGCTTAATAGATCTTAAATTAGTTTTTATAAAAGGTTATAAATTCTTAATTATATTTAGCTAAGGTAATAAAGCCCTGGCTTTAAGCCTAATTATTATTAAAGAAGTTATAATCTAATCTAGTATTACTAAGTCTATTATATATTTCTAAGATACCTATTTCTGGCTATATTAATCTTATTTAAATAATTATATAAAATAATATATCTTTTTTATTATAGTTAAAATTATTAATATTTAAGATTTGGCTTTCTCTTTTTTCTATTTCTTAGAAGAGTTTCTTTTAGAATACTTTTCTATAGCTATAATATTAACCTGCTTTTATAAATACCTTAACTTTTTTATAGTTTTAGCCTTATTAGGGTTTTACTAAGCCTATTTAGTATACTTAGAATATTTTATATTTCCTAAAAAATATTTTTTCTATTTATAAGTCTAATAAACTATATCTGAAATAGAACTAGTACTTTATTAAAGCTTTAAAAAGGCTAAAATATTATTTAAGGATTTCTTATATAATTTTCGGAACTTATTCTTCCTTTTTTAATAGCCTTATAAATTAGAATTTACTAAGTTAGGGTCTTTAGAGATAGAGTTACTTTTATTAGACTTTCTTATCTTTACTTTTCTTAATTTAGAATAAATAGTATATTCTGTTTTCTAAGCTTTCTTAAGCTATTCGGAAATAGATACTATCTTATTTCCTAAGAGAATAGATATAAGTATCTAATAAATCTTATAATTAGATAAAATAATATTAAGAGTTCAAATCCGGTTCTTTTTAGAATATAGGTTCTAGTTAATTTTGAGACTAATTATCCGAATATATAACTTAGTAATTATCTTATTATTTTTCTAATAAAGATCTCGGAATTTCTTAAAGATATCTTATTAATAGGTTTAAGATACTTAGAATATATTAGCTAAATAGGCCTTAAATTACTTCTAATAAATCTTATATAATAATAGGCTTTATTTTATTATAGCCTCCCAAGTATTATAAGATTTGTTTCTAAGGGCATTTATAATAGAGTTAATTCTAGAAAAATATCTATTATAAGTCTAAAGTTAGGTCCTAAAAACTATTTTCTAGAAAAATATAAATATTCTCTATTTCTTAAGGAACTTTCTATAATATAAGTCAGGTATCTAGACCTTAAGAAGCTTCTTTTAGTCTAAATATATCTTTAGAATATTATATAATAGCTTCTAATAAATAATATTAAGATTACTCTTAAAACTTATTATATTAGAAAAGAAAGTAAGTTCTAATCCTATTTTAGGAAGTTCCCTAATAGGAATTACTAAAGAAAATAGGATAGACTTATAAATAGAGTTTCTATAAGATATAATAAACTATAAGGTATCTTTAAAAATACTCTTATATTACTCTAACTATAAGATATATTAGTTAATTATATTTACTAATTCTTGCTTTTATTAAAGTACTTTAACTTTAGTATATAAGCCCTATTCTATAGCTTAGATAGTAGTAATTCGGGTATTAATTTCGGTATCTTAATTATTACCAGGATTATTTATATTATTATTACTAGCTCTCGGAGGCTTCTAAGAGGCCCTATTAAAAGTATTAGATAAGCCTTTACTATTACCTATATTAGGGTTAATCTATTTAATTTCCTCTATAGGAATAGCTTTAGTAAGGGGTTATATATTTCGCAGATTTCGAGATATAATTACTTATTAAACTACTTCCTTTAAGGATAGAGAGATTAGCTTATAAGGTATTTATTAGTAGGTAATAAGACAATAAAATGAATTAGTATATTATAAAACTATAGTATTAAATTCAGTATAGAACTAATCTCTATCTCTTTTATAAGGTCTAAGGAAGCCCCCTCTAAATAGGAGGCCCCGATGGCATATATATAATTAGTGATTTATAAGTATAATACATATAATATAAATAGTAGTTGGTTGGGATATCGAAGGGCTGCCGAACTCCCTGATCGATACCTGCGATATCCGAGGTTCGTTACATGCCCTTAAGTCACGTGCGACCCTATACACATTACAACTAGCTAGTCATCTTCTTTTACTTTTAATAATACTGTTTCTACTCTCTAATTCGCTATTTTGTTTGCGCATATTCTTTACTGCTTGCGTTTTGAGTCTTGGTTTTTGTATTTACTTATATAGAGTCCTTTGCTTGCCACGTCACCCCCCCCTTATACTAGAACCTAGATCACTTAACTATGCACGTGACAACTCCAATTCCTAATATTGGTCCTGGGCGGACGGCTAATAATTAGGGATTTTTATTAAACTTATTACATTAAGGAAATATTATAGAATAATGAGACCAATATACTTGTTGTGACGTCAGCGTCACATGACCTGGCCCTAGCGTGGCACCCTGTACTTAGCTCGAGCTCCCCGCTCTCTTCTCTCCATAGACGTTACATACACACCCAAAAGAGCTGTTTACCAGACCAGGTCTTCAGCCCAGGGACGTGATAATACTTATCACATGTATGTAAGCGAATGTGGATCTAAAAATAGGTTTAGAGGGATCTCGCATCAAGGGGGCCAGAACGGGCCCCTTTGGGAGCTAAAATGGCCTCTTAGTACATGCTCAGGCTGACTTTGCCATGTGCTCAGGTTACTTAGGCCGAGCTCAGGCCGATCTCAGGCATGCTCAGGGAATACTCACTCTCGGCTCAGGTTAAAGCGGCAGCTGCTCACGTCTAAACACTAAAACGGAACCAGCGAATAAAAAAGTTGAGTCTGACTTATGTGGTAGTTGTTGCTCACTTACTGCTTTTGGCTGTTATACTGTGGCTGTTCTTGGCACGAACGGAAGTCTCGTCCCTCGGAAATTCATGGTAGACTGTGGCATAGCTTCAAGGGGATGAACTTAGAGAGTTGATTGCTCATTCTAGCTTGAGGACTGATTTGCAGGTAGAAAAGAGAATGCTTGGGTCGGGGTTGCGGAGAAGATTTGTTGGCATCAGACTCTCTGATGATAGAAAGAATGCGGAGGTTGTCCCTTCTTCCTAATCCCTAAAAGGCGAGGCTAAATAAAGTGTATCTTCGTCCATCCCTCCTATCCTTCTAGACTAATCGCCCTGTCGCTCTCACAAACTTCTGCTGAACCCCTTTCACCGTAAGCGAGATCCTCGGGGGCAAGTTTTCGACTTGATGGACTACTGTTTAACATCAACTGCCTAGCCCCAGGGCAATTGCGAATCATTTCTATCTTCAGGGATCCATTGTTTTATTTAAATGAACTGCAAACGAATGCATAACTGCGGCCTGTCGTCGTTCGGCAAGCCCTTTGAGCTCTAGTTTACTTAGAATGCTACCACAGCGTACCAGCATCGTTTAAGATGGACAAAATGAGAAGTAATTTCTGTTATGAGGCTATGCGTAGTGAAACCAAGCCGCTCCTTTTTCCTCTACGAATAGTTGCGGAATATCTACGTCCCCTCCACGTTCACATCATGTGCACTACGTCGGTAATGCTTCCCCCACTCCAAAAACTGCGCACCGAACACAATTTTTCTAATCTCAGCATGATCATACACCAAACACCGAATTCTAGATGTCGGTTCATTAAAATCCTCCCTCTGCTTCAAGCCAACAGAGCCAGGACTTCCTCGCTCCTTACCATCGCCAACACTGACCCAAAAAAAATCCGCTCTTCTTCACTCGGAGTGTGGATTGAGTCCGAGCTAATTTGCACAGGCGAGGGGAATTAGATTTGTCTGAGGTTGGAATCAAGCCAGGTGATGGCTGGCTTCCAGCTTTTGGCCGTGTTTATGCATCCATCGAGAGCTCTCAAACTGTGGCTAAGTCTGGCGGCTTGGAGGCGGTAAATGGTGGGATGTAGAGATATACTATCTGTGTTCCGTGTTGAAACCGAGCTGGTTTCTTCGGTCTCGATTGATCCGAGTTGATTTGAGGAACTGCTGCTTATGATCGAAGTTCCGCGTGAAGAAAAACTCTCTTGATCCTGCCAGGCAGGAATTCGTATACTCTCTTGCCTGATTCGAGAGATTGTACTTGGTATTCGAAAATTGTTGCCTCGGGCAAATGATCTTGACTACCAGATGTCTTGGAACAGTGAGTATAATATTCCCTTGGATGTGGAAGTGTGCCTCGTTCAACTATTTGCGTCCCAATAAAGCGGAGTTTGCCCTGGACGCCTGGATGTCATGATTAAAAGGCATCGAATCCAGACGAGTTCTACTTGGGGGACGGCCAGATTGATCCGGCCTCCTCCTTTCGATTCACCCAAGTATGTTTATAGCGTCCAGGTGCATCTTTACTTCCTCTTGAAAATCGTTGCTACTTGATGTTAGCTTAGAAGTAGGTTAAGATATGGACGCTTACATTTCTTCGCGGTTTTCCGACGAGTCGTCTCCTTTCTGCACTGTGTCGAAAATTATATAGGCCATCATCAAAAGAAAGTTGCTTTTAGGCTCTCCATATGCGGGTGTAGCACCTCGACATATTTCTTGCGGGTTGCTCATTTTATCTCGATGATCATCTTGCTGCTGCTTTCGACAGACTGGATCCAAAGTCACACGCAATCTATCCTTTTCCCCGTGTGCCTGGATTGTTCTGCTAAGGATTCAACAATCCGAGGTTCTTTGAAACATCTGATGAGAAGAGAGGCAGGTTGCGACTCAGAATAGCTCTTCAGAGAGCAGTACCCCACTTTTACTATACCCACGGATGTCCGAATGTCCTTCGCGAACTTCTCGATGTCGCCGCTCGCTCCTCCGATATTTTGAGAGAATTACAACAAGAATAGCGAAATCTCCAAGGCTGCGCCAGCAAGGCCAGTAAATGTGTTCAGGCTAGCTGAAAACCCGAGAGGATCCATCCTTCGGTAGTCTGCCAAGGACTGTGAAGCTAGGAAATGAATGAGGATATGAGAAATGGACCATCCTGCAGTTTGTTAACATAAGGATGAGCTCAAAGCCTCAAAACATCCATCCATGGTTTCAATGCGGCTGTGAAAAATGCGTGGGGGAGGCAGCTGAAGAGAGCACTTTCAGATGCCTGCATCGGCATGCAGGCAAGGGGTCACTCCTTGTACAGCAATTTACGAGCCAGAGCGATTATATTTATCTTCCCAATAATGTCTTCTCTTACTAACAAATGGTTTCCCAAGGACCAACACCTCCTCCTCGTCCTCATAAACACAACCAGCCTTCAACAGCATATGAATCAAGAAAACACACCGTGACTCCACTTCAAACTCACAATTCCTCTCCCCTTCTTCTCTTCGCCGTCACCGCAAACAATCTTATTTTTGCCCCTAGCTTCAATTTATCGCAATGTGAATTATGCCGCGTGACTACAAGATCTTTGATTCAGAAAGTTCGCGAGGACCACATCCTACAACTTTCTGTTCTTACCCTGCACTTTCCCCTCCCCATGAAAAATTCCCCTTTCCTCAACTTCCACCCCGTCATCACCACCCCAATAATATCTCTTCCTCTCCAAAAATGGTTTCCCAAACATCAAGGACCTAATATCATGTTCATACACCAGACACCTTACCCGGAACGGTTTGCGATATTGCACACCCTTACTCCAAAGTATGACAACCTGGCCACAGCTTTTCCTCTTCTCCCCATTCTCAAAGTGAAAATAAACGGGGTCTTCGTCGTCTGGCGGCTCCATTTCGAGCCCCAAGCTCTGGACGCGTGCAAGAGAAATGAGATTATGGTCGAGCGTTTTATCGAGTAGGGCAGTTATGGAGATAGAGTGGTGATCTATGTTGACATAACCTTGAGTTGGGATCATAGGTCGGGTGGAATTGAGTTGCAATAAATAGCTTTTTGGACCGACGGAGATGAAGTCTTCATCAACTTTTGAAATTGTACTAGCTCCCTCAAGCTCAACGGGGCTAGGCTGCTCTGACAGGTCGTGTCTCACGGCCTCAACCTCTCTTGGAGACGAGTCTTCTTTCTCATGTTTGCGTGGAATCCGTCGTCTCTTGTGGGTTAAGTTTAGCGGTTGGACGCGAAGTTCCCTTGATTCGACCGTTGTCGCTAACGAAGAAGTGTGCGAACTTGTTGCAGTTGTCGAACTTTCAGAGATAGAAACAGGCGACCCCTCGTCTTGCCCGGCCACGGGAGCGCCGGGTCTTTCGCCTGTCTCCGGCCGCTCCGGTGCTGGGCGATGCGGCGGAGTCCGCGATGCAGTACGTTCCACCGGCTGAGGGCGTATTGAAGTCCTCGCAGGACGCAAGGCCGGCGGGGGCGAATTCGGCCGGGCATGAGATTTCGGGATAAGACTTGATGCCAAATGGGCATGAGCAACTGCCCGGGAAGCGAAAGAAGATGCGGGAGAGTGATCCAGGTCCAGAACTCTACCTTGGTCAACCATATTCTCGCCTAGATCAACAACCTCTTTAACTCCCACCTGGAGATCAAAGAAGTCTTCATCATCATTTTCTGGCTCTTTTTCGTGTACATATCGCAGCTGTTCAGTCAACTCGGCGATTCGTTCCTTCTGATGAACAATTTGCCGCTTTAATCTCTTCCTATTGGTAGCAGTCAGCAAATACACAAAACTATGAGAAAGGATCAATCCTCACACTAAACGCTTATTTTCACGAGACTCGCCCTGGTTGAGGACCGACTCCAATAACACGACATTTATGGTTAGCTGAAGGCTCGACTTGACACTTTCCATCTTTGGACGTAAGGCTTCCACTTGGGGGCGACGCGTTGCCCATTTGAGACGCTCGCCAAACGGAATTCTGCTCTCCAAGGACTCGAGGCGGGGCCATATTTTGTCGATATGATCTATGACTCGATTTGATGCTGCAAGTATTCGGGCGAATAGCTTAGACTTATGGATGCTTTGAAGGACTATGGTTTCAGCCGGTGACTTCTTGGCATACTCATAAAGCGTGAGATTTGCGGCATTGATAACCAGAGAGAAGTCTTTGATGTCTGTGGCAAACTCTCGGATATCCTCTTGAGCGTAGCCGAGATCTCGAGCGAGGCGGCGTATATCCTTTTGAATTGTATAGGCTGTATCCGCAGCGGTCCCGATGTTGCCGATGACTCGTAGAAAGTCTGCCATGAAGAGATACAGGAGACAGAGGAGATGTAACGGAAACAATAGCGGGAAATCGTTGAACAGGGGAAAGAGAAACCTAACTTCTCAATCTTCCAGCTTTTAACATGCCATAGCCTCATTTACACCACCCTCCATCTGCGGGGAAAGGAGGGTTTGAAGAATCGTGTAAGGTGCGAGGTAGGCTCAGTAAGTTCCAGTTCAGTCTCCATGCATGCGTGGTGTAACCTCAACTGCAGCCCCTCCACTAGTCCATCCACTGAGACTGCCTCTCTTAGGAAATTCCATGAGGCTGCAATTATGATTGGCAACATATATGAACCAGTGGAATAAAAGACCAATACACACACCAATGTACTTGCAGACATTCAACGAATAAAGATAAAATAGTGAGCCGTAAATATGTGATGCGAGCAGAAACGGGTGACCGAGTAGACTGCTCAAGCCGCACCTGCTGCTCAACCGGCATCGAGGTGGAATCTGCCTGATTGGAACTATGAATTGGAATCGAATGATTATTGCAATTGGCTCAACAGAGCAGAGCAGTGTAGAGAAAGACGCCACACGAGGAGAGGGAGTCCGCCTTGCGGGGCTGAATCCAAGTCTCGAATTGAACACATTTCATCAGTGCAGCCTAAGGGGCCAGAAAATCTTGCTATTATTCATTGAGTCTGTGCTGGTACTCCTTTGGGGTGACGAATTGCTCCTGGGTATCTACCGCCAGCAATCCATTCCATTCATGTGTTACACTTCCGCCAAAGCTCCCGATTTCTATTTTGCTCCTTCGTACACACGTTGCCCGCACCCCTGGTCAAAGGAGCCGACTTTGACTTTAGGAACCTCTAAAATTCATCAGAGGCACTGGCGTCATCAATCACCTCGCCACGCTTCGGGACTGGAGCCTTCTTCAAAATACCCTTCAGTTGTGATCGGTCCTTAACGAACAGAGAATCTGGATCACTGTCATCTCCCGTGAGATCAATACCACCACTTCCAAACGGGACCTTGCTCTTTCCTTTGTCCCTAACAGTAAGATCCTCTCGTCCTCCAGATCCAAACAGAATCTTCTGCTTGCCCTTGCCCCTGACATCAATGCCCAACACATCATCGCTTGTCTCCTCCATACCCTCGTCATAACTCGTCTTCTTCTTTGCCGGCTTCTCCCTTTTCCTCTGTTCAGCCTTATTTCCTTGATACTCCGCAATAGCTTCCTTGCCGACATTCTCCGCTGGCTCCCAGGTGTTTTCCCACTCACCGACCCACTTGATTAGGTACCATAGAACGGACTTTTGTTTCTTATCCATTCGATACTGGTCAGCGAGGATAGCGTCCACTTCATACTCCGGTTCATCATCCTCGCCTTCTTCATCTTCTTCATCTTCCTCCTCGTCCTCCTCGCTCTCCTCGCTCTCCTCTTCAACTGGTTTCGGAGTTGCGCTTTTCTTGGATTTGGGAGTCTCACTTTTGTGACGGGTGGGATTGGCGGCGGCTAGGCGTTGTGATGAGGATGGTGGTTTACCAGAATAGGAGTACTTTTCAGTCAGTGAACCGGCCTTCGCTTGGCTTTTGCGTTCAAGCTTTTCGTAGATTTGGCGGGCTTGACGGCTTGATGTTGTGGCAACTGAATCTCGACGTGAAGGCCCAGAAGCAGAGGTATTGAGAGTCTCGTGGCCCTTAACGCCGGCCGTTGAAGAGACTGAACCGCTTCGAGTCTCTCTTCGATCAAATGGTGGAACTGGTGGGTTCTTAGATTTTTGGATCGACTTAGGTTCAGGTTCCGGGGAAGTGGTTGCGGAGCGAGTGAGTTCCATGGCGAGTTTGGATCGGCCGGGAGTTCCGTTTAGTTGTCGATCGAGAAGCTCAGCTGTATCTTCCGCGAAGGAATCTTCGTCTTCGCTGTCAACGTCCAACAAATCGGCAAGTCCTCGTTGCTTGACTGGAGTTGACAGTGAAGGCCGTCTGGGATTCGTAGTGATAGCATCTTCCTCCTCAGTGTCGACTCCTCTCCGCTTTCGACCTGCACGAGAGGGTGGCTCAGGTGTCGGAGGCCTCTTTCTCTTCCTGCTCCAAGTCTTCTTTGGTCCCTCAGAAGCACGTGACGCGCTGCCCCCTTTCTCCTTCAAGAGCTTCCTCTGCTCTCTCGCCGCAATCTTTGGCAACAGCTCATCCCTCTCCGCTTGGTCTTTGGCTTCAGTTTTTGCGGACTCCCATTCCTCATAAGTCCTCTGGGAAACCCAGTCCAAGATGTTCTGCGGCCGCACACTAACCCTCAAATAGGGATGTGCCTCATAACTGACAATCAACATCGGCCGTCCATTCAATTTAACCTCCCCTTCAATAATCCCATCCTTATCATGGACAGGCATGACTGTAACAGGAGCCAGCGGTGGGCCGGAGCCTGGAACGTAGATAGGTCGTTCTGCCACGACGAAGTCGAAGGTGAAGCGTTGTTTCCGACCACCTTTCTGGCGGCCGGGTCGGCTTGAATCTGTGAAGGCATTTAGAAACATGGCCTCTTGGAGAAGAAGATGGGAAGAGGCCTGTTGGGGGGCGGTGTCCCATCTTCCGTTGAGGTTGTGAAAGTGAACGCGTGAAATGCACTTACGGGATCTTGATACGCGATCGGCAAAGGACTACGGTGAGCCGATCTCTGACATAACCGCAGTCACGTGTCTGATACTGAAGAGGAGGTTGAGGTGCTGTGGTTGTCAGGAGTTGAGGTGAAAACGTGGTTGAAAGAAAGATCAGGGGAGAGAGACTAAAGGACAAGTCAAGGAGAAACTGAGATAGAAGAAGTGAATAAGGGGACGCTTGGGGTCTTTAAAGAAAAGTAGAGCTTTGATAAAGCCCTGCCAACGTGGAATATCTCAACCTAATGTGCTTCCATAAATTCGTTGTAGAGGAAGAAGAGGAAACCGACAAAAGAAGTTTTCAAATATATGCATGTAATGAAGTGAATCAGAGAAATCGAGTTTTACTTTGCCTCGCAAATCCTGATTGGCCGATAGCCGCCTCTAGCGCCTCGAAACTTGAAGCTCCGAATTCCCACGCGAGAGACATCAACATAAGATCCCTCTCACACCACCACCAAAACCCCAGAACGAATTCAACATGCTGGGAGCAGCACCAACTCTGCGCACAGCAGCTATAGGCTGCCGACTCCAACCCACTCTCCTTTCGCCCTGTGCATACCACACAACATCCCCGAGCTCTCTTCGATCTACAGACTCCTCTTCCCACCCGAGACGACGAGTACCCCTCTCAAAGGCAAAGCGCAATGTAGTATTCAAGCCCTCAACATCAGTGACCTCAATTCGTCATGCGTCCTCAATCAGCACGCCTCCTCCCCACGAAACCTCCACCACAAGCACCCAAAACGTCGACCACTTGGACTGGAACACCTTCTTCAAACTCCGCAAGACACGCCGATGGTACCAACTGGGCTCCTCAATCGGAACTGGACTGGGCGGTTTTGTTCTCGGTGCTCAGGCGCTCACACGTTCCGACATGGACGCTCTCGTCTCCCAAATACCGCTCGATCCCTTCATCACACTCGGTCTCATAACCTTCACTTGTGGCGGAATTGGCTGGCTTACAGGCCCGATTGTCGGTACCGGTGTCTTCAATCTGAGGAATCGGAAGTTTAAGGCGCAGATGGATGAGAAGGAGAAGGAATTTTATAAGAGGATTAAGAGGTTTAGGGTTGATCCGAGTGCGAGCAGTATGGCGAATCCGGTGCCTGGTATGTTTTTCACTTTTTCAAGAGAGAGAGAGAAGAACGTGATTACTGATTATGTGTAGATTATTACGGCGAGAAGATCTCAAGTGTAGCCGGCTATCGACGATGGCTGAAGGACCAACGGGCATTCAACAAGAAACGGACGACGTATATCAACTACTAGACTGATGAGCAAGAAGAACGGATGGGCTGATTGATAGGAATACGGGAAAACAGGCATGCGAGTCTCTTATGTCAGGGATGGGACGGGTATTTCGCGAGTCAAAAACATACTGCGAACATGGCGTTTGTTGATGATCATAAGCCTCTCCCTTGTAGCAACAGGCATCTTACCCGTACATAACGTACGGTGAAATACCAATTCTCTTTTCAACACCGTCTCATTCAGTATTCGGGCCAGGAACTATCTACTTGCTTTTTCCACTCTTTGAGTCCGTCTTTTATGTCCCCGATGTAGCGTCCGTCTTTATCCAATCCGATTTCCTTGAGTTTCCTGACAACGATCTGAGAGTCATTTCCTAGTCTGCAGACAAGGTATATTGGTGCATTTGTGGGCAAGGTCTGCGGGATCCAAAGAGGCTTCTCGTCAGCTGCCAGCGCTCGATTCCCCTGCAGTGTGGAGAACGGGACGTTAACAGACCCCTCGATGCTGCAAATATCAAACTGCACCTTCTCCCTAACATCCACCAACAAATGATCCTTTCCCTTCCCCCCGTTCAAAACCCTCTCATACTCCCTCGCCTCAATCCTCTCCTGTGGCTCCAAAATTTTCACGGGAGTCGTAACCCCACAAAAAAGTACATAATCCAAACTCCCACTGCTCAAGCTCTCAAGTGTTAATCCTCCCTCCTTCGAACAGGCAAAGCACTTTTGTCTCCTAGCTCTCAACCTTACACTTCTGAATGGCGGGTTACTGTTTGCAGAGAAAAGTAGCATGCTCGCCTCCCCTGCTTTTTCTCCTTCTCTCGCTGTGAGCTTTCCAGCGGCAATTAACTTAATGGCTTCCAGCGCCTGCAAAACACCCATTATCCCCACGACCGGTCCCAAAATCCCTCCATCGCCACAACTGACAACGCTCTCAGCAGGCGGTGGTTTAGGGAAGACACAGCGATAACAGGGCCCACCCGATGGATCACCGTGTGGTAAAGGAGGAGAGTTGAGAACGATGAGCTGTCCGTCTGTACGCAGTGCTGAGGCAGATATGAGGGGTTTGTGGAGAAGGACGCAGATGTCTGAGATGAGGTAGCGGGAGGTTGGGTGGTCGGTGCAGTCGAGCACGACATCGTAATTTTCCACAATTTCTTTCGCGTTTTGAGGACTCAGATGCTCATTGTGGGCAATAAATCTTACATTTGGATTCAGACTACATGATTTGTTAGTATTATGGATGAAAAAAAGCGAGTGTGAGAATACGAGGCGAGGAATTCAATAGCACTCTCTACTTTCTTCATCCCAACTTTCGCCGTGCTATGTAATATCTGTCGGTGCAGATTCGATGTTTCGACTATATCTCCATCGACGATACCGATGGTTCCTACACCTGCACCGGCAATATACGCCGCTGCAGGACATCCTAGGCCGCCCGCTCCAACGATGAGCAAGGAGGCTGCTTTCAATCTGAGCTGGCCTGGAATTTCATCAGCAAATTAAAATGAAGACACTCGAGGGCAAATCACCTTGAATCCCAACATTAGGAACAATCATCTGCCTCCCATACCTCTTATACTCTTCCAGCTCCAGAGGCCAATTGCCCTGAGTCACGAGGCCAGGCTTCTCTTGCATCGACAACCGGTTCAAATCCTCCGCCTCTTTCGCCTCAACAGCAGCCAATTGCTCCTTCAACCTTCCCAACTCTTCCTCCGTAGCTGCAATTTGGCTCCTCAGAATCTCTGCACTTGACGTTGCTTTATCCATAATTCCTTGTAAGTTGTATGCCGATACTGGTGAAAGTTATGAATTCGCTTCATAAAAAGGGCGGCTCGGAAAACCTTCCTTCCCCAGATTTTCGGCTCGCCCCGTTTTAATTTTCACGACCGTACTTCTTCAAAAGCTCCAACTTCTATTGTACCACCCCAATTCTACCAGTAGTCGTCAAGTCACTGAATAACCTGGAGAATCTGCAATCATGGTAATTTTCATACCTGCTCCAGCTCTGGAAAGATAGAAGCTAACGGAATCAAAGGCGCCGACAGCATCAAAAAAGCGCCCCTCAATCCGCTCCAAATCCTCAAAATCAGGATCAGGAATGATCGCACGCCCTTCCACCTCCTCCAACCCCCCTAGTTCCTCCAATCAATCTACCTCGCCGAATCCACCCGCCGAAATATCCTTCATCAACAGCAAGAAAGACCGCCGCACAATAAAGCACTCTGCCTTCATTTCGCGAATCGAGAAAGCCTCCAAAAAACCACTGAAACGCCGACGTCCGAATAAAAAGCTCGTTACTACGCTTGAAGGACTGGCTGATGCTTTGCCTTCAGTGGATGAGTTGGTAAAAGGAGGGAAGGGTGAGTTAGGTGTAGGGAAAATGGGTGGAAGAAAGGGGAGTCTGAAATCTAAGCCTGGAGCAATGAAGAGGAAAGAGAAATTGGAAAGGGGCGAGAGGGAGAGATTTGGCAGGAATCTTGCGGCGATTATGGGGAGTAGAGCAGTGGAAGAGGAGAAGGCGAATGGTGTCATGGCAAAGAATGTGGAAGTTGAGAAGGGGACGGACAGATTGGAAGAGAAGAAAAGCGAGGTTGTGAAAGGACGTTTTGCGGCGTTGAGGGCGTGGGTGGGAACGAATATGGAGAAGCATCCTGCGTTTGAGAAAGGGAGCGAATGAGCCTGTCATATCTGGGTTGTTTGTTGGTATGTTTGTCTGTTCATTATACCCATTTGCGTCTTTGTCACAATTTTCCTCAAGAAGCGTTTCCACTTTTAAACCTCCTGTTTACGAGTCTGCACATTCATCCAACAACGTTCTAACACTCGCGATAGCACCGCTACAAAACGTCCTCATCTCACCACGATTCTCCCTGCCAACATCCTTGCCATCCGCTCCACCATCAAAAACCTCAACGCTAAACCAACACCTACTTCCCGTCCCCAACACCGCTTTGGCCATTTCCACACATTGCTTCGTATACCTCCTACTATTAAAAGGATACGGGCGGAAATCATGGGACCATCGCCCCCTCGGCCTCAAGCCCCCGATCTCCTTATCCTCAAACGGAACCGTAGGCTTATACGCATCCGAGATCTGCAGCAGGTAGGTCTTCTCCTTCGGCACCGTCCTGCTCAGAGTGGCCAAAGAGTACCTGAAATTATTTTCCAGCTTCTGCTGCAAGCCCTGGGATTCAATGAGTCCAGAAGAGGAGCACGGATCCGCGTATTCGGAGCCAACAGTCTGGAAGGTGTCAAGACACAATCCGATATTGGGACGATCGACAAGCTTCACGATCTCCCAGACGAGAGACCAGGTTGGTGCGTGG
Source organism: Hyaloscypha bicolor E (assembly GCF_002865645.1). Taxonomy (NCBI): domain Eukaryota; kingdom Fungi; phylum Ascomycota; class Leotiomycetes; order Helotiales; family Hyaloscyphaceae; genus Hyaloscypha; species Hyaloscypha bicolor. The sequence goes on along the minus strand of NW_020194539.1, from coordinate 229,743 downwards.
GATGCCCAGCACCAGTTCTCATACGCCAACCTATAACCGTGGGGAGCAAGCATATCTGCCAGCTCTCTCAGATCCGAAGCAAGGACATTGAGGTCAGCGCTGATATTAGGAGAATCTGATGAGCCGACCTGTCACTTCTGTTACCTCTGGATTCGGATGAGGAAAGATGAGAAGAGAAAAGGAAATAAATCACCTGCAGCATATCCGTTCCCACAGCCCGCATAATCCTAATCCAGCCCCCCGCCCTCGCAAATGCGTCCTCCCTCTCTCTGCTCCCCTTCTCCCAGCCCTCAAAGTTCGAGAAAGGCTGCAGCATCATAATCCCCAATCCATACCTCTCACACAACTTCTTAACTTCACTCCCCGCTACACACAAGTTCTCATAATCATCTTCTCTAATTTCTTTCTTGTGGAAGGAGTGGGCGAAGGATAGCAAGTCCGGAAAGCCAAGCTCGATGGCGCGGAAACCGGCGGAGGAGATGGCTTTGAGCTTTTCCTCGAGCGGATCGCCCGGTGTCCCGACGGAGACCGATGCGAAGGACAGAGGGATTGCGTTGAGAGAGGTGCGAGATATGGTCATTTTTGGGGGTAATTAACGGTCAATTGATCGTTGCGGAAGAGGTGGGGACATGTAGACGTGAGGGTTTCCATGACGTATGCATGACTGGAGAATGAGCACGTGATGGGTGGCATTGTGTTCTGGAGTCCTGGGGGAACCGGATTATTGTATTCTGGGAGTATTAGTAGTGTGAGTGTGTCTTGAAGATGCAAGTATGATACTGCTATTACGTAAGGAGAGAAATGTGGCTTTCTGATATAAAGAGCCTCCAAGAAGCGACGACTTGGGCGAGCGCCGCCCCCAAGCTAGAAAAAAGAGAATTGTGTTACTCGAGCAAGCTCATGCCCATGAACCATTTGCTTGCACCGGGGAGGGGAGTTTGGACGTGGCTTCAAGCCATTGATTGGTAGTTCGTATTCCATCAGCTCGTAATATCTCTTTTGCCACCGCAAGTGAACCCCTGATTCTAGCAAAGCAATGCTATCTTTTTTTCTTTCTCCCGTTCTCGCCCTATCCCATCCCACCCCACTTCATATCGTAGCAAGCATAGCGATCGTATCATAGCCATCCATCATCTCAACCCCTTTTCCCTTACCCCTCACTCCACACTCCACCAATGCACCCATTCCCCCACTCCAAAGCAAAGCAAAACAATTCCCATCCCATCCATCAAGCATATAAAAAACGCCATGCGCCCCGCTAAACACCCATCTCTCTCTCTCTCTCCCCGCTAAAACGACGAAACGAGGAAGCGTTATGAGTCGATTCTAGGAGGAGACCGGGAGTCCGTCTTGCCTTTTGCAAAGGGTGAGGAAGAGCGAGAATCTTCGTATCTGTGCATTTCCTAGTTCAGCAATATTATCTAGAAAAGGGGAGAGCAATATATGGAAAGGGTGAAATGAGAAGGGGAATTTTGAAAATGGGAAAGCAAAGGGGGAAAAAAAGGGAAAACTCACGACCGTCTCCTCTCCCCCTCCTTCCTAAACCCCTCAATTGTCTTCAACATCTCCTTGCGCCCCCCACTCGCATCCACCAACTTGCCTCCCATACTCATCGACACCTTCTCCCTCGCATTGGCGCTCAACAGCCTCTTAAGCAGCAAATGCCGCATCTGGATACAAACGTACACGCCGCAATCACTGCTATTCTCCTGCTGCGGACTATCCTCCAAATTCATGAACCTAAGCGGCCTATTCAACAGCACACTAATCTTATCCGTAGCAAGCCTCGCCTCATTGTAATTAGAAGGGGTCAGGGAATCGTAGTGGAAGGCTACACCGTCAATGACCGAGACGAGCAGGAGCGACCAGTGGCTGCCGCCTTCGGCGACGGATACGTTGCGCGCGTCGTTTATGGGAAGGAAGATGTGTGTTGTGCGGGAGAAGTTGGGGAGGGCGTCTTTCAGGGTGAGCGGGTCGGGCGTTTGCATGAGCATGAAGGCCATGGAGGGGCGGAGGAGGACGATGTGGGAGGAGGGGTATTTGCGAAGTTCTTCGCGCTCCAGGTATCTTTCCTTGTCAGTAGAATTCGTGTGAGGTGTGGGAGGGGAAGCCACTCTTCCCAGAAGGCAATTGTCTACGAAGCATACGTTAGCAGGCAGAGGGAGCAGAGGGAGAGATGTACATTGTCAGTCAACCAGTCATTCTTCAACGTATCGACATCCTCTTTCGTCACTATATCCACCCATCAGTCCCATGCCCCTGGCAGCCTTCTCTCTACAGTATTCAACTCACATCGAACATCATAGTCTGCCAAGCCGTATTAGCCCTCTTCTCTCCCCTACTTTCCTCTATCTTCAGGCAGACAAGGAGGATACTCACAACTAAGATATGCATCATCCGGCGCCAACTGTTTCCAATCCCTTCTCATCAGCCAGTGTCTTGAACGTAACCTCATCTCCCAGAGCATGCCGGTGAGCCTGCAAGCAAAAGGGCGCAGCCAACGGACGAGGGGGTCGAGAGCCCCAAGAAGAGTAGAGAGCTCCCTCTTTCCTCGCAAATATATTCAACAAAGAGGGATACGCACCGAATCCCCGAAGTGCCTGCTAACCCTGCCTTTAAAAGGGTGGAAGCCTCCTTCGCGCACCATTTTCTTTTTCCCTCCGCAGCTGCAGGGCGTGCCGCTCGCTCTCGACGTGGGGTGTGAGGCTGTGGTCCGGTCTGGCGTTTCTCCTCGCCCGACGTCGCAGTGTAGCTAGCCTTCAATTCGACGAAGTGAAAAGGGAAGAGAGAGAAGAGAAAAAAGAAAGGGAGGAGACCGTGATTCACGAGTCCGCAGGGTTGTTGAAGGGGACTCGTTGAGTTGTGGGGAATGGACCAAGGTCTCGGTCCGGCATCTCTGGGACGTCATTTCGAGTGTGCAGGGGCTGGAGCTGCCTGATTCAGCCTCCGGCGCGCTCTCGAGCCCGCGACGACATGCATCTCTTTGGAATATTACATGTATATTTGGAATCTCACGAGGACAATTGCACATGATTCACCCTTCACAGTTACACAGTATCAAGTGATCAGGGCTCGTCTCGTTCATTCAGATACCTGCTAAGCTATTGATCATCGTTATTGCAAGACCTGGAATCGCTCAATGAAGTCGCGAGTCTGCAAATCTTTCTCCCCACATTCAGCAACCTGCACAGTCATCGGGTTTGTCCATACAGCAAGATATCGCAACATTAATACCATCACTATCCGACGCACAATTCAGCAATGGAGCCAATGCCACAACCCCCCCCCCCCCCCCCCCCCCACCACTCCTCACCTCGAGCCCCTTTCCGAATACCGAACCCTCAAAGTTCAGAAACCTTCCGACTTTCGGAAATCTCATCACGAATTGCGTCCTGTCTCTTCCGCCATCCACGTTCGAATTGGGCGGTTGAGTTCTCCTTAAGGTCCTTCACAGTATCCATAACGAGCTCCCTCGCGTCGGAATATATAGACACCATCTCCGCCCTCTTCTGGTTCAGGGCATCGACAACGGCAACCCTCTCGTTCTCGTGTCGTTGTTCGAGCTTACCGAGAATCTTGCCGCCTTCCTCCTTGTATTGCTCTACAAGAAGTCCCACCATATCTTCCTCGCCTTGCAGACGGAGGATAACTTCCTGTAATAACTATTAGTTTTGTCATTCTCGATTTGAGATGGAGTACTCACATCAGCGATTCTGTGGACAGCCTCATGGAGGTTGGTATAATGTGGTCTGATGGCAACATTCCACACTGCACTGGCACTTGGTTTTTCCTTGGGTGGCGTTCGGTCGGACTCACTGGATTGAGATTCGTATGAGGTACCCGTGGTCATCTCGCTGAGCATTGATGGATCAGATGCCTGGTTTTTAATGTCAACACAACTTCTCTCGCGAGGGTCAATACGCTGTATTCGCCGAGCGGGTTTAGGATGAAGATTTGACTTTGATGCTCCTCGCACATGCAATGGGAAGGCAGGTTCGACATCCTGGCCCTTTCTCTTCCCGGTCATAATAACCTCGCCCGGCTGTGAGACTCCAGCTTGCTTTCCCGTCGATGAGCCACTCATCAGACGATCAGTAAAGCCGCTCGACTTTCGAGCCTTCTCAGTGAACGGATCGTGAACCTTCTTTTCTGCTGCAACGACTTGTCTAGTAGCAACTTCTTGATAGACACCATCTGCAGTCTTCTCATGGGCAACATATCGAGCAGCGGCCTCCTCTGGAGAGGAGTTTCGTGCCTTTGACTTCTTCTCCAACACCACTCCCGGTCCAAATACCTCGGAAAGTCTGCGTTCTTGAACGGTGACAGGAGTCTCGAATACAGTAGAAGGCGGAACTTGCGATTTGTTACTATTTCTGTCTTGCCCAAGTCTCTTTCGAAGTTTACCGAAATGGTCTTCCTGAGATGAAGCAATTGGACTGCCATTCTTATCGACTCTTGATGTTTGAGAGCTGGGCCGCGTTGGGGGTTTCGTGCTGCGTCGATCGCCTGTGGAGTTTGCCTTGATTGCTTCGGCCGGCGGACTGTCTTGGAAAGCTGGGAGATCATCATCCCCATACGCATAGTCATCCATAACAGCACTCTCCCTAGGACTGACGCTTTGACGCTTATTTGGCAGACTCTCAGTATCTACGACATCAAGTCTCTCTCGCTTTCTCTTCTTCTCTCCGACCTCCTCACGAGCCGGCCTAGGTGCCTCTTCGGGAACATTCTTGATCGAAGCGCGATTCGTGCTAGCCGATTTTGCTGCTTCTTCAGATATATTATTGGGGGAATGGGGGTCCTTGCGGACCTTGATCGTGCTAGAAATTCCTTGATTGAGTGCACCTCTAGTACCAAAGCTTACCAGATGTGGTTTACGATCTGGATCCTTGGCTGCTGAAGTTACATCGGAAGTAGCCTGCCGAAGAGAGTCTGTTGCTTGTCTTGCTCGATCTATCAGCCGAGGGCTTCTTCGAGGCGAGGCAACATTCTCGATGGACTTTCGCGACTTCTGTGTCTGCTTGGGAGTTCGCTTTTCTCTGACCAGCGGGCTCGGTGGTGCTCTAACTGGAGGGCTTGATGGTAATGAAGCAGCTGGAGAGAGTTCTTTTGGACGATCCTGGCTTTCATCAACGCGTTGTCTCTTGGGGGGTGTTGTTGCAGCCAAATCGGTCTTGCGCTTTCTTCCGATCTCGCCAGTGTCCGAGCAGTCGCGGGTTGATTCCATTGGAGCATCCTGTTCTGCTTCAACAATGACCTTGTTGGTGAATTCACTGGTTGCCACGTCCTGTTTAGGCCCCTCATCTGTGCCCAACTCACTTAGCCTACTCTTAGATGTCGATGGTTCCTTCTCATCGGGACGAATGGGCGCCTTTTTGTGATGAGTTGGAATATCAGGCTTCTTGAAGATCTTGTCATCATTGGCCTTAGACTTCTCTTGTGAAACTGATTTTGTTGGCTGCTCGGGAGCTGGAGGTGACGCATTAACATGCTCACGCTCTGCAGCCGGCGAAGAAGAAGAGGAAGAATCCGAAATCTCCCATATGTCAATGCCAGGGATCTTTGATGTACCGGCCACTGCCATGGATTTATCGCCTGCGGACTTCGTAGACTTTGTATTTATGGGCAATTCCTCGTTATCAGTCTTGGTTGGCTTTCGCTTTTTCAGATCAGCAGATTGCTCGAGTTCCTTCCCTACACCGGAGTTTCGAGGCCCGGTCTCGGGTGGATTATCGCTCATGTCTCCAAGAATATCCCCCAACTTAGAAGCCATGTCTAAAGCGGAGTCTCTCTTGTTCCTATTGGGAACCCTGGAAGCCTTCGCGAGCTCTTCGCTGTCCTTGACTACAGGCTGCAGCTCTGGGGGTAAAGATTTCTGTGATGGTTTCTTTGGAGTGGTGTCATAAATATTGTCAGCATCTACTCGATCGATGCTATCGTTCTGGACCGGGCTCGGGGTTGTTTCGTCCAGTCGTGGTAGCGGCAACATATCCTCCTCTTCGGGGGTAGGAGCCACCTCGTTGTTGACTGCCTCCTTCGATGCAACCTTCATCTTCATGGCATCTCGTCCTGGGTTTGTCTTGCCCTTTTGGGAAGCCTGAGATTTGGCTGGTGCTGGCTGGTCGTCGACTTCGGCATCCTCAACGTCGCTCTTATCAGCACCTCGAAGTTGCTCAGATGCCTTGGCAGCTGCTGCCCGTTGACTATGGCGTGTTCCAGCAGGTCTTCCAAGGGCTGCAGGTGCAGATTGTCGCTTCTTTGCATCCGTCTTGGTTCCAATCTCGCTCGCAGTCTTCGCCGATGGTCCAGCCTTGGGAGCCGACTTTCTTCCATTTGCCGGCTTCTTGCTTTTGGCCTCTTGGGGAGCTTCATCCTCGTCGCCGTCCACAGGGATATCATATGTGTCGGCAGCGCTCGGCGTAGTCTTTACACGCGGGTGCAAAGAATATCGCTTTTGCTTCTGACTCGCGGTGCCAGTAAAGTCAACTGATTTGCTGGTCTGCGTATTGGATGTTGACGCTGCAGGTGTCTTCTTGCGAGCTTGGCTTTCTGCCGCTGTAACCTTCGGAGTCGATGCATCCATTCCATGATCATCCGTAATAAAGTCATCGCTGAACTCTTGGTACTCGGGATCCTTGCTGGTCTTCGAGGGTTTGGCTGTTCCCTGGACACCAAGTTTGCTCTTGTTTGCCTCCATTGATTGACTCGGAGCATTCTGTGACGAAGAGGTACTCGGCTTGGTTGAATGGCCCGAAGTTTTCCGAATAGCTCTTGAGAGAGCCTTTGGTTTCTCAGAGACCTGCGAGTCTACAATATCGTCCGTAACTTGGCTAGATTGAGTAGTTCGTGTCTTGCGATTTGGCTTCTTGGGAGGAGGCATCTTTGGTTGACCATTGGATGGACCTTTCTTTGCTTGGTTCGCGGATGCACATTGAGCAGCGCCAGATTGTACAGGATCTGCTTGGGTGGTAGTGAGCGAGCTAGTTTGGTCCTTCTTCCCACGGGTCCGGGCCGGTGGTGCAGCGATAGCCTCCTGAGTCGACGGTTGGCTGGGCTTGGCTCGGAGGTCGCGTTGGAGGATAGGAGGTTTTGCCTTCGGCTTGACACCATTGGAACCTTTGGGAGGCGCCCTCGATTTTGATCCTGATTCCTTCGATGCTGGTGTGATTTTGGAAAGATCCTTCGTAGTTTGTGGAGCTGTCTCGTCATCCTTTTCATTTCGCGCATCTGGGATAATTGCATCAACCAAGTTTTGCACCTCATCTTCATCCATATTTCTTTCGGTATCGTCTTGCTCTGCTTGTATCTCGTGGATAGAATCCCTCCTCGGTCGTTGTTCTTGGGATGTCTTTGGTGAAAGTTGCTTCAGCTTTTGCTTTCCATCTGCAGCATCATCCATGAAGTCTTCAGAAACGGAAACTTGGGATGGCGGCTTCTGCTTATCCGAGTTGGTGAGCTTGAGAGCAGCTTCCTTGTCCGTTTGAACGACCTTCAAACCCGGACATTTGCTAATGAGCTCTTCCTTGAAGTCCTCCATGTTCTCCGGCTGGAAAGTCAAGTAAATACGGTTCAGTTCAATTCTCTCCGAGTCCAAGAAAAACTCATGTCCCTTGCCCATCCTGAACTCGAGGCCAATTTCTGCAGCAACCTGCGAGTACTCGTCTGTGATAATGGTTACTGCCTTGATTGAACGCACAGGAATGTCCAGGATCTGGTCGAAGGACCCTGACTGAGCAGGTGCCAGTATGCTCATCTCATAGTTGTTGTCTTCCGCCTCGTGCAGGAAAACATACTTGGTATGGCCCTGGATACCAAACCCGTTTTCCGGGCGCATGGCAATGGTGTTCGCGAACCAGAGGGTGCCGATTCTAGCTGTGTGTTAGAAGATTACCTCTACCCCAGAGAGGGCTTACGTACGTTGAGGGTTCAATAAGGCCTTTGTCGAATAAATCATCCACGTACTTCTGAAAACATCCCCCCCACCCAAATCCATCTTGAGTGGACGGCGGGAAATCGGTGTACACCTCTTCCTTACAGTCTACAGGGAACAAGTCTTCAAGCGGAATATCAGCTTTGAGCAAAGTTCGGAGGAGCTGGGCATAGATTAATCTCAAGATTTCATCAACCTCTTCGATGACTGCCCGTCCAATGTTTCGTCTGTGCTTGCGTCAGCGATGCCGATATCCACAGTGTCGAAGAGGTTCCCACCTGTAATCTTCCGGGCCAAATTCCATCCATTGGCAGTTCTCCTTGCAATCTGAGAAGAGTTGCACACATAAAACGCCAGCCTTCGCGCTGGTTAGCTAGGTATGCACTGGAAAGACAGAACCGCTTACCCATCTTCGCATTGTCGGAGCAGTTTCCTCGTCGATGAAGTATCTCAGTAATCGCTGACGACATTCTCGTCCTATCTTGCCCTTTCTATTCTCCACGACAACTTTGTTCTCGGGGTCCCGGGCATCATCAAAGAGCGATTTCTGTTTCGTCAGCATTGTTATATCCGCTTGGAGTGGAGGCAAGGTGCTCACTGCAAGGAGAAACAGGCACCGCTCGCCTTCGATGCACGGTTCTGACTGCAAAACCAGTTCCACAATGGTGCAGAAAATTGAAGGATCCAAGCGACTGCAGATATTGTCTCCATCGTTCTCCAGAGATCCCACCACTAAAGAAATGATTGGCGAATCGAGTATCTTTTTGGCCTTTCGGTAGTCGGAAAGAAACTCCTTGAGTCTAGTGATAATGCTTTGTGCTCTGAATAATGTTAGTGGGCATTGAAGAACTTGCAGAGAATTTTACTCACTTGATCTCTCCATCCTTTTCCTTAGCATTGGCAATGGCACTGCAGAGTTTCGTGACCGCAGCCTCGAATGGTTGAGGTTGAGAGGACCCAAGCGAAGTTCGCTGGGAAGATTTCGGAGGCATGACGACGACTTCTGCAGCGATGTTAGCAACAGAGATATCCATTCAATGCGCGTTCTTGACGTGCTGAGTTGGTGTTTAGCGTGGCTTGACGAGTAGCTTAGGGAGACTTGTCGGCTTTGCCCTGCTGAATATCACAGCCTCGCGCTGCCCGAAGGACAACTCGACGCGGCGATGCGCTTGTTCTAGACGTGATATTATTCTTGTCAGCTCGGACGCCAAGATTTCATTGAGGGTGAGGTCATGCGAAAGGATGCAGAGTTGAATGTTTGATACTGCCCCCTTCTCCCGTAGACTCGCATCCGCGGTTTGGAGATTAGGGAGAACGGTGATGCTTACGTTGAAATATATCCGTATTATCTAGATATCGATCAAGGGAAATCGAGAATCAGATGAACTATAGTTCCATCATCGTGGTGGCTTCGCGTTGATGATGGAGGAAGATGTTGGAGGGGAAGAGCGGGACGCGAAGTCAAAAGTTTGTCGCGAGCGAACCGGGTACTGCTGCACGCAGTCACATGACTGGAACCAACACGAGAGACGAAGCTCGTCATTCCACCAACCGCCGACTTCCACATAATGACCCTCGAGCAGCAGTTTCTGCCTTCGCAATGATGCAAAACCATCCAGAGATTGAATTCAAGGTTATATGAAACGCTGTAATAAGGCAAGGACATTGAACGAAGGACACAAAGTCTTTGTGCAACTAACCTTCTCCGACGCCTAGTACTCTATGAAGCGGAGCTTAAATACGGCTGCAATACTCACCCCAATGCTTTCTTCTTGATCCAACTATATCCTTCTTGGATCAAGATTCTCGAAATAGTGTGGTGGGGATTTCTCTCTCCTGGTCACATGACCTCGCCACGTGACCAGGAGAGAGAAATCCCCACCATAATAATCTCGATACTAAGGGGATGATTATCTATCCCCGTTCATTACATATTGTTGAGTACGTTAAGTTACCTCTCATGTTCTCGCTTTAGGTCTAAAAAGGGGTTGAGCCGAGGAAGGAAGCGAAGCCACTCCAACAGTAGACACTCCTTATTCCAATAGTTACAAAAGCAGTAGAGATCTTGAATATCATACTCGTGAAACTCAACCTTGGTTAGCAGGATATAATTGTGATAAAATTTCGCAATTAGAAACCCCCTCTTGCAGTCGACAGAAAAAGCGCCACTCTTTTTCAATATCCCTTGCACAAAGCTGCATATTTAACTATATGTTGGAATAGAGGCTTAAGGAAGTAAGTATTCGAGGATTTCTATGACATTTGAAAAGGTAAATTTTGAATGAACTAGAGCTCAAGGGCACATTCTGTGGGAGAATGCCTAAAGTGATCTAACTTCAACTTGGGGGATTCAGTGCTGCTTTTTCTGTCCACCACGAGCCCCTGAGCGATGGAGTTAGATTTCAGGGGTAGCTTCAGGCACCACTGACGCCTGCACGGTCGCTAAACCTGCGCTATGAGCTCATCCGATGTCAACTCCAAGCTTTCGCTTCGTGTTCTTCAACATAGACTCGGTATCGAAGACATAAATACTGAATGAATCTAAAAACCGATGTCTTTAATGATTCCTCATCACTGGCCTGGCCTGAAGTGATGGCACGTGCCCGCGCTAAACGAATCACAAACGCTGCGTTAATTCGGACAACACATAATTGACGCGCCTCGCCCATCACAACACATCTTTCTCCCTGGAGTCTTACGGTTTCTGCAGCGTTATTGTCTCCTAGGCTTGCTATTCTACACGATGTCCGAGTCCCCTGAACCCGAGCTCGAGCGCGTAAGTACGCGCCACAAGTTGGGACATTTGCTGTGGGCCCTCCAACCCCTCTTCGTAAGCAGCTGTCTGACCCCTTCCAGACACCACACCTGGGATAAAGGTAAAGAAAAGAGCATAGAGGGTCTACACATTGGCAAGGAGAGAGGCATCGAAGGACTGCATACAGGGAAAGAAAGAGCTATCGACGGGTTGTTGAAAACGAAGCTATCACTCGAACACAAACTCGGTCTCGGCCACAAACCCAACGTCGTACCCCCAGGAGAAGCGCGAATCGATGACGAGCTTCGAACAGTTGAGATTGGATGGCACCCTGTCGCAGGAATGGCTGGGAACTGGTTCGCAGAGAAATCTGGCCTGGGGAAGATGATCACCGATCACATTGGCGGATACCCGGATCCTACACAACATTGGGCAGTTCTCGTTGGAGATTACGTGCACGAGCTATGGATGGACGAAGATCTGGATGTGATCTATATCAATGAAGTGCTTAACCGGGAGGAGTGGCATACATTCGAGGTTGGAAAGACGAGATTCACGGACGAGGCGTTGAGGCAAGCCGGTCAGTATGCATTGATATCACCCTGACATTCTGGTCTGAGATTTTGTCCTATCCAGGCGAAATGGTGATCCACAACATGAGAGAAAAAAGGAAGGAGTACAATGTGATTAGCAACAACTGCCAGAATTACGCAGTTGCTATGCTGGATGCTATACAAATCGGAGCGCATGTTGAATTCGCAACGAGCTTTGCTGTCTATCAAGCAGCGACAGGAAATGGCACGATCAAAGAATTATTTGCGGACAAGCACCCTGAGGAACAGAAGATTGAGCCAGAACGCCCGGGAATCCATCGTACGGATACTGTGCAGAATGCTCAGCAGGTTATGGAAGAGCATACCACGAAGATAGACAACCATAAACAGCTCTTCGGGTAGGAGTGTACGAGTTGTTACTCCAGGTGTTCAAGACCGCAGGTGTTCCGGGGAGCAGAAATAGCGCGTAGGTTCGGGCGATGCTTGCTAATCATGTATGTAAATCGCGACTCGACAGGTCTCGACAGTTGTCAAGCCACATCTGTCAATGTATTCGGGTACTCGAGAAGTCACTTAATGGACTTAACAAGAGGTCATAATCAGCTGTTATTGGTTCCCTCTAAGCCAATGACATTCTGGGATGCCCCATACAGAAGCATCGTCAGCTTGCGAGTTTCCGTTTACAATCATCCCCCCTCCCTCCACTTCTCCTCACTCACTTCTCTCTCCCGTAACCTGGTCGGACTTTCTGCCCAGTTTATTTGGTCCATGCGAGACCATGACCTAGCCCTCCTCTCCTTTCAGTCCCTTGAAAGGGTTCTTCTGTGGAAGGCTCAGAGCAATGGTGAGAATATCCTTGATATGGTCCTCGTTCGATTCCTGGGTCAGTTCCTCTTTTGTCTTGCTCACCAGATCCTGACGCAAAATCTCCCACTTCTCATCGCTCGCCTCCCCCTCTGTCTCGATACCAACGAAGTTCTCCTCGATTAATAGCTCCCCGGTTGAACGATTCATCTTGACCAGACACTTTATCGTTTCCTCGAACGTCTGCTTGATCGGTTCCTTCATGATTTCTTTCCGCCATTTCTGTATGTCTCCGTATGTCATTGCCTTCTCCATGATTCGTTGCTTCGCCTTCGCAACGTTTTCCTTCGTTCCAAAGAATCCAATCTCAAGGGGTCGTCTTCGACGAAACGGGTTCTCGGGAATCGTGATATGGCACTCAGTCCTGCTCTCGAGACGCTTCACGAAAGACCAGTTGTTCTGCTCCAGTCTCTTGATTCCTTCCTGTTTTACGGACATGGTTGAATGTATCCGATAATCTGGTCGTTTAACGATAAGTGAAGCCAAGCTGACAAAATGGAACTTTAGCGGATCCTCGGACCATTTGTACTCCTCGATGCCCATCAGACCGACGCAGCGTCTCATATATTCGACCTCGTACTCTAGATCTTGCTTCTTTGATATCTGATCCTCTGTCATGCAGCTGGCCGTTGCGGGCCGAAATACAATCGATGCGTCGATGGCTCCGACGTCTAGCTGCAAGGAATCCGACTTCACAACGAAGTATACTTCTCTCAATCCAGGACAGCCATTCCATTGCTTCTCTGGGTCAGTGACGGCGGAGGGCCCGTTATCGAAGCCATGCAAGACCCTCAACTCATCAACTACCCTCAGGTAGGGGTGCTCGAGTGTATCGTGTGGGCACTCATACGATCTACACCTCTTTACAACATCTATCGCGACTTGTGGGATCTCTTCCTTGTTCCGACTAGCATGCATGAATGCCCGGATCATTGTCGCAAAGCAGTTCTTCTCCCCAAAGTAGACGATATCCGATTTTGGGTTAAAGTAGATGAAACGTCCTTCATCAGAGTCAAAGGTCCTCATTTCATACACCTTCATCGCCGCCTTCCGAGCCTCGTGATTGACCTGCAGAACCACGTGCGGCAACCTGGACTTTGGACACACTTGATGCTCAGGATGGGTTCCCAGATCAATAGATCCATCACGTGTGGGACATCGCTCGATTTCAATGATTCGAGGGAGATGGGAAGCCCAGTACCATACCTTGCAGCGGAGTTCTGGAACTAGCTTCGGAAAGAGAGTGAATACGGTAGCGGGCACACTAATTTCGTCAGCTTTAGAATGATTGGATCTGCTTCTGTGGCAACGCACTTTGGTAGTTGGTGGATTATTTCGATGTCTAGGTTGTCGTTCCGGTTGAGCGAGGGCCATGGGTTCATGCGGGTTGCCTTTGCACCATTACTAGATGAGGTGTTGGCTGGAGTGCTATTTCTTTGTCAGCTGTGGAAATCTTACAATGAGAGAGATCGCCAGGATGGAGGCATACCGTTGCTTCGAGTGCGAGTCCAAGGACATGTTGAAGACGGCATCTGCGAGAGCGGTCGAAGGGTCGGCCACTGGAGGAGGTCGAGAACCAGATGCACCAGCAAGATCCATTACTGCGATGGGATGTGGTCAATAAACCCTTTTCAAGAACGGATGCTGGAATGATGACGCAAAGGAGACAGATCGGTGGGTTGAAGAGCTCTCTCGATTGAGAGAAACCGCTCGGCGTAAGGAAAGAGGGCGCCCAGAAGTTCCGAGAAGAGGGGGCCTTGACGTTGCGACAGACAAAGTTTGGTGGTTGTGCTGCCGAAAGGTCTGTTCTCCAGTCTTCGACGAGGAATTTATGGAAGCTCAAAACCGATCGATCTGTTTAGATTTCCCAGGAGAAATTTATACTTACGAATTCACCAGTGAGAGGTTTGAGATTCACCTTCAAGACGAATTTCCCTTGAAAAGCATATCCAACTCCGTCCGACCTGGGCCATGGAAATCGATTCATCATGAAGTTGTGGCAGTATCTCACTAATTTTCACCGCCTCCTCGCCATATGCTTCACTTAAAGTCATCATATTGCGAATATTAGGGAGGGTGTACTCGAAAGGGAAACAGCAGAACGTGGTGCAACTAACTTTGAACGTGCGATACCCCTGGCATATGGGTGAGGAAACCAGCCTCCTTCCACGATTCACTGGGCAGTGAACTGCACATGAATCTCTATTCATCGTTGCTTGGGAAAAGCAGGGCCATGGTTAGTAGTTCTGCCAGGAGAAACCGAGGCTTGTCACATCTGTCAATTCTCGCTCTCGATGTCGCGGCCGACGGTCCAATGTGGCAACGCATGAGGGAAATTTGCGTAGACCATCTCGCCTCTCGTGTACAATAACCTTCTCAAAAAGTCAGACATCTCTTGATGGCACTCTTGAAAAACTAATGATTTGTGAGTGAGATTCACCACTCGTATCTCGTCTCTTTTCCCCTTTCCCTTTTTTTCAAGCGAGAGAAATGAGACTCATTCTCGGGTGACCGCTGCCATCTGTGTCGCCTCAATGCACCACAGGCGCATCCATGCTTATCTCAACCCCGCAGTCAAATCCCAAAGAATAAAAAGGCCGGTTCTCAATCGACCGCATGCATAGCACATCTGTGCACACGTACTTCGGCCAATCGAGAACCCAACCCCCACAAACTTTCTACATGGTTCGCTCCCAACCAGATTTAGGTCCAACCCGGAACCTTCATGGCGGTACTTCATCCTGTCGAGATCGCCCCAGGTAATCATAGTAATCATCCAACGAGGTCTAGTGGCGAGTACATATGAAATCTCGGGTAAATACCGGAAACCGCGGGGTATAAACTACTTCCAGGGGTCGTCCCATGGTCGATCTCTGTGGGGTTCTGGTCGGATTAATGGAAAACAATTACCCAGCTCTTGCTTGCCTCAACGCTTTTTAAAAAAAGAGACGGGCGTAATCCGGTCAAGATTGCTCATGGAACCTCTAGGGCAGAGGAGCGAAGTTACGGCGTTGGCTCCAAGTCATCGTCAGAAATCATTCTGTGCTCAAGCCTCTCGGGTCCTCGTTCCTTTGCTCCGAAAGCTTTCGCTTGCCTTGCCAGTGAGGTTCTCGCCTCGCAGTTTATTCAATACTTGGAATGGGTCTCGTAAGTCTGTTTTCGTCAAGATGTGCGTGCTTTGTGGGGACCTCGTATAGCAAAACGGGAAATCAGATTATCACATGACAGGCTAAATGCAATGCTAACATAATATTAAGCACCCATAGGCGTGGAGGTTTCCTCAAAAATGACGCCGCATGCAGCTTCAGCGATACTACCTCGATATTAATCAACTAGGATGATAGTCTAGAGGGTTAGAAACAAAGTCTTTTCAATCAATTCGTTGATGAATCAAAAGTGCTGCCAAGCTGTTGGTAACCAAGTGGCGTCTCAAAAGCTTCCATTTCCATTTACCCCAGACAGCGCTCCCACCGGCCCCAGGCCCGGCGACTAGTGCGCCACTGCAGCGTATCCATGATTCTCGCTGCTTTCAGATTCACGAGCTAATAATAAGCTGTGGGTGCCCCACTTTGCTGGGTGGCAGTTCCATGGTTGGTTGTTAGGATTGATGTCCTCGCTGGTTCCCTCTTTCGGAGAATTTAGTTCAGAGGCGCCTGTGGGCCATAATTGCAGTCTGGAGTACATGAAAAGGATCCAATTCTTGATTTTGACGAGTCTCGACACAGCTCATTCATTGGTCCATGAAACGAGAGGTGGACTACCGAAAGACGTTCACCCCGAAAGTCTGGGGGCGATTGGGATTATCGCAAAGAGACAATTTATGTACTACTGCTTTTGTCAGACAGGTCACAGGCAAGCAGCGGCTCTAGGCTCATTGCTGTCTGTGCCTTTTTTGACAAACCTAAACGGTCATCTTGTGTCCGCTTTCGGCTTAGCAGTTCATCGTATCATAGCTTTTTGGCTAGTCACCGTTCGGCCACTCAGCCGGAGGCCTAACTGTTTCATTCTTGGCCGCCTTGGCAACTCTGGGCCGTGCCGGATGTAGTCATGTGGTTGGCCACGATCCCCGCATTGTTCTACCTTGCAGCACTCAGTTTTTGAGACTTCAGGCTAATCGTCGCTATACATATCTCACTTATTTTCACACTTTCAGAGATCGAAACCAGTTTTTCAAAGTCGACCAGGACTTTGCACCTGCACCAGCAAACCCAAAACTTTGAGTCGTCGAGACGTTACAACCGTCAAAATGGTTCACGAAGGTCTTTCCGATCCTATTCTGACGCACCTGGCGGAGCAGGATCGTACGCCATGGTACAAGAAACCCAATCTCCGGAAAATGTACTTCTTTTTGTTTCTTTGTGCCATGGGAGTAGAGATGACCTCTGGTTTTGACTCGACTTTGATGGGCACTCTGCAATTTTCTCCAACCTGGAACAAGTGTAAATGCCCCGCTTCCTGATCATTCGTACAACCACTTAATCCTCGCAGATTTCGACACCAGCGGATACAAAGATCCTAAGACTAAAAAACTGGCTCTTGAACCGGGACTCCTTGGACTGGTCAACTCTTGTTACCAACTCGGCTCACTCATTGGCATCCCATTCGTTCCTTGGTATAGTCAACTTTTCGGAAGACGTTGGTCGGTCATGACTGGATCTTTGATCATGGTTGTTGGTGCCATTCTTCAAGGCTTTGCCCAAAATCGTAAGTAGCCTTTTGCCACTCTACATGATCACACTCAATACTGACCTCCGTCTAGTTGGGATGTATATCTTCGCTAGAATGGCTCTCGGCTTTGGCATCGTCATGTGTATCGTTTCTGCCTCTGCCCTGATCGGAGAGCTTGGACATCCCAATGATCGTGCAACTTTGACGTCCTTCTTCAACGCTTCATACTTCCTTGGTGCAATCGCAGCTGCAGCAATCGCTATCGCTACTAGCGACAT
The DNA here is from genome assembly GCF_002865645.1 of Hyaloscypha bicolor E. Taxonomy (NCBI): domain Eukaryota; kingdom Fungi; phylum Ascomycota; class Leotiomycetes; order Helotiales; family Hyaloscyphaceae; genus Hyaloscypha; species Hyaloscypha bicolor. The sequence goes on along the minus strand of NW_020194539.1, from coordinate 212,694 downwards.
GAAGACTGATTGGAGTTGGCGTCTACCCTCCCTCCTACAGATGTGTCCCTCGCTTCTGCAGATCTGTTTCATCTTGTGAGTATATCCATAAAACTTAGCATGACAGCCCCTCGAATGACAAGTCAATACACCTTCTCTCAATGGAGAAGTCCCCCAAATGAACAAAGTCGACATAACCATCACATTCCATTCCTGAAACACAAGCTGACTTAATTTGCATAGTTTCGTCCCAGAAAGTCCCAGATGGCTTGTTTCTAAAGACAGGTACGATGACGCTCTCGAACTTCTGATCAAGTACCATGGAGAAGGCGACAGGGACTCAGTTCTTGTGCAAGCTGAGATGGCTCAAATCCAATCGACCATCAAGATCGAATTGGAGCACGCAAAACAATCGTGGATGGATATGCTCAGAACCTCCGGAATGCGCCGTCGTGTGATCATCGCCTCCTTCTTGGGTTTCTTCACCCAAATGTCCGGAAATACTCTCATATCTTAGTAAGTACTAGTTCTTTCTTCAGCTCAGCCTAACGGGGTACCGGCACCAAAAGTGCTCCCATTTCAAGGGCCTGGGCTGGAATAGACGCCCCTCCTCAGCGACATGAATTATCCCATTCTAGCGCCCGATGATAGAGGCCAAACTAACAGTCTTCCAGCTATCAAAGCACTTTGTTTAATATGATGGGATACACGACCAATTACGCCAAGACAAGAATCAACGTCGCCAACAACTGCTGGGGTCTTCTTACAGCCAGTTGCGCCGCCATCGCCGTTGGCAGGTTCCCCCGCCGAGCCATGTTCATGACTTCTGCCGCAACCATGTTCCTCATGTTCCTCGGATTCACAGTTGCCATGGAGAAACTGGCAGAAGCGTCAAATGAGACGCCCTCGCGGGTGAACAAGCCGGCAGCACATGCCGCCTTGTTCTTCTACTTTGCCTTCACTCCTTGTTACAACATCGGAAACAATGCCATCACCTACAGTACGATCCTCGTTCCCACATTCATATCAAAAGCTTTGCTAATTGAATCTAGCTTACCTCACCGAACTTTTCCCCTTCGCACAGAGAGCCCGTGGTATCGCCATCGAGCAGGTCTGGGGCAAGATCAGCGGTTTTTTCACACAAAATGTCAACTCCATTGCCATCACTCACATTGGATGGAAATACATGGCCATTATCACAGCGTGGCTCGTCTTTGAGTTCTCATTCATCTACTTCATGTACCCCGAGACTGCTGGCCGCACATTGGAGGAACTGGCCTTCTGTAAGTTCACACCTAATTCGTCCTTCTATAATCAGTGCTAACGAACCGGAACAGTGTTCGAAGACAAGGAATACGCGGACCAGGCCATCATCGCCGTCGAGAAGAGGATTCACCACGAGGGCATGGCTCCAGCCGAGATTCCCGATGGGAAGACAGTTGTCCAAGAACACGAGGTTGCACGCGATCAGAAATTTGCATAAGCATATGGATCGGTGTTTTGAGGCTAACCATGGTGAACAACGGTGCGGTATGGAACGTTCTATTCTCGATATGGCTGGCGCTGGAGAGGTCGGTCGTGGATTCTTGGGGAATAAACAACGCAGTGGATGGACTTCGGGGCTTTTATGTTATTCTAATATTGCTGCTCTCTGGAGTGCCGCGTGGGAGTCGAATATCGTTTTATGACTATGTCATAAGTCATTCAATCATATCCACATCTATGAAATCGTTAACGCCTCCTTGATACCTGACTCTTGAGACCAGCTGATGTCGTAAGGGCCAACGCAATCTTGTACAACATCGGAGGTGGCCCTTTGGAACCCGTGAGAGACTTCGCACCCGAGCCGTCTATTGTAAGAAATTGATCCCAAGGAGCTGATTTCAGACGAAATTGCCACTTAGGGATCGCCACTGCTACTCTACCTGCGAATATACAGTTGGTGTTGGTGAAAAGGCGCTAGAAACTACCGGCACGGTGACACCCAACACGAGATTCAGCCTCATTGCGACCCGGAACACCCTATACTTACAAGGGATACCTTGCTCAAGAGCCCTATCGTAATTACCTATTTAGCGTTAAAGTGCTATTATTGCTCCGCTAGTAACGCTACCCCCCGAAGATCTTCTCATACCTTGCGAATGCCTCACAGCGCCTGTTGGGATCTGCTTAAGGCGTACGGCCTAAAGTCATAGGGCCTTACAGCGGGCCCAACCCCCTAAATTATGCCCTGGGAGATACCAACGGCCGAAATGCGCTGTAATCCTCTCACTTTATGCCGTGATCTTCGTAGATTGGCAATCCCACCAGACCCATTATGACTGAGTAAACTATAGGAGATGTTGTTTGAGGGGGTGTTGTGGTCGTGGCGGTCGTGTGAGCAGGGGCTAGCGTGGCGGGTTCATTTGGAAGAGAAACTTTCCAACGGCGACCAACTCTTGGTCGACGCCCATTTCTTTACGAGAAGAGGGCAACTTGACTCGTAGATCACAACACGGCTTACGGCAGGTTCCTTGCTATTCAGGTGGCGAGTAAGTGGAAGGTGCTGCCTGCTCACTTTGCTTGGTTTCTAATAGGCATTTTGTTAGAAAAGGGGGCGGGGTCGTTAAGCGAGCACGTGAGATGGAGAAAAAGAGGCGCACGAGAAAACATTGTGCCCTCTGCCAGCTCCCGACGCTCTCTTCCTGTTACCCGAAAACACCCAATACAATATTGAAAAAGAGGCGATAAAAATGTGATTAAAAATCGGTTAGGCAGGACCCCATATGCATTGCCAAATATGCAGAATGATACTACGGGGTAGAGCACATGTCGCACGTAATATGATACCTGTAATCGGTATTTCCTCCTCGCTCATCATATTTAGGTGAGACCATTAAGGTTTGGCCTCCTGGCGTGGTAAGCGAGCTTAGCGATGGCGGATTAAGGTTTCAGGGGATCACGTAGGAGGACACGAACGACTACCGGCTTATGAGACTTAGATCTTAATTACACAAACTATCTAGCATCACCGTAGCAAAACAGAAGGACAGTTTGTAAGTGCTAAATTATAGACTCCTTTCCACTATCATACACCTGTGCAGCAGAATCGCAGATGAGTAAGATTACAATTGTGGTGCATGTGAGGTGGAAATATCTATAGAACCTGACGTTCACGTGTTTAGAGTTCGGGCCATCGGCCTGAGGTTGTATTACTATTAGTTGGCACGTGGCAGGAACCATTCAAGTGCTTTTAGTGGGTCTACTCTGGACCTTGAAGGGCGGCGATTAGTTCTGTAATGAATTGATCTTTTGAACGATAATTCCTCTTGACCTATTGCCTACCATTTATTACCACGTTACAGTATAGTCCCGTGATAATGTCCTCAAATTACTTAAGTATATATTCACTGAATAGTGAATAAAGTATGAGTAAGACTTTTCTTTATCGAATATGAAATTGAGTACAAACAACTATTCTACACCACTCTATTCATTTGGCACACTAGTACACATTCACTTGAGAAGTTGAGAGCAATTTATTATAAGTATAATTAATTGTTACTATTCAGATTAGAAACCACAGGAAGGAAGCTGTAAAATTGAAATAGAGTTTGTCGGGACAAGTTGAATGGCGAAATTTTCGATTCGATTATATATCAAGTGGGTAAGGGGGGGATGGGGCGCGGCCCATTAGGACCTCCTCGAACGTTTTGACTTGCCAGCACTGAATTGCTATGGAGACCTGGCTACCATAATTGGGTCCTATTTTATACGCAAGAAGGAAATACAAATGGGAATTACGGAAACCACCGTATGGTCCGGCCGGTACCGGAAATGCCAGATTCTCCTCTATCCGATTCTCCAGCCCCTCTGTCTATCTCATCGTGGATCAACAAAGTCGAAGGTAACACTGTTAAACCGTTGTCCCTTTTTGAGGAGAACCAACCAGAACCTCTCACCCACGCCGCTCACAACAGTTCCCTAGGAGCACCCAGGAATCTGGAACAGGCTTTACCAGACCCTAATATCCATACAACCGAAGACAGTTTTCCTGGAGCACCCACAAATATCGACCCGCAGTCATCGGAACATGTTACGGCCAAAAACCCTCCTCAAAGACAAGGGTATCCTTGAAAAGCGAAGAGCGTGAACCAGAGTCCACCTAGAACCTTGCAGTCAGTAGTCGCGAAACGGCCCGGTCGAGGTCGAAAAGCCGCAAATAGTGGCCCTACGATAGTGGCAGACACCGAGACGGATACACTTAAGGAGCAAAGGGGGACGAAGAGGCCGAGAACTGGGGATGCTGTGTCTTCGCCAGAAGGCACACAAGTTGCGCAGAAGAGGAGGAAACTTGCCAACCGTGCAACCAATTCGAAGAGGTGAACTTGAGCCAGAAGAACGAAGCTCTCATCTTATCATGAAGTTCTCAGCATAATATTCAAAATGACACATGAATTCGCAAACTCCAATATCGGGTCCGTGTCAGAAGGCCCAATGTTGAGATCGATAGGCCCCCATGAAGAACCGCTCGCCCCTACTCTTGGAGTAGGCACTGTGAGTCGTCTGGAAGGACCACGCGGGTCCTCTTTGTATGAGACGCATCATCTGACAAGGAAAGGTCCAATTCAGACTTGCTGTACTTCAGCCGGTGCACGTGAAAGCCCTGCACTTCTAAAGCGGGGGAACAGATCCACCACCATTACGAACCTCGAATCGAGACGACAGAGTCGCTTTCAAGTTTTCAGAAAGCGGAAATGGGACATAGTTGCTTGTGTGCAGGTGAAGTCTCAGCGACCAAGATGGAAGAAGATCTGATCACACATCTCGGGTCGAATGTGGACGACGATGCATTTCGCAACAACAGAGAAGAAGGTTCGGCTTCCTTGTCCTAGATATAAAAGCTATATCTACTTCAATCAAAGTGATCCTAGCTCATGCCTTCCAAACCATCTATTTGCATTTGTCACACTCGTGCCGGTCCTTTTCGTGTCAAACAGCCTCGTGGTAAATCTTGAGTTTCTGTAGGAGACTAACACAGCCCTTCCTCATTATATTTGACTCTGGGGGCGGCTTGAGAAAGGATCTTGGACAATCTTGCAAATGATTGGCTAATGGGTTGCAGATATGTCCAGCACTGGGAATATCTCCATTATTGAGCCGAACCTCCGGCAGTGTCTCCCTTCTTAACTCCGCTCGCTCATAAAGCCGAGCGTCTCATTCTCCTTTGCTTGCCATTTAATTTAAAAAATGTTGCATGCTAGTCTTGATTGGATTACTGAAATCTTCAAATCTCATCTGGAGACGGAGTCGGGACGATTCACACGGCCCCACAATGCGCACAGGTGGTTCTGTCTGGCTTGACAAAACATCAGGCGTTTATATATCCCTCTCCCCACCTTTCATCACGGATGGAATTATCCTGAATGTTTAAACATTTATTTCCCGCGTTTTCGAATACTTTTGTTTTCAGTCAGTGTCTGGTGCACTACCAGAAATGTCTAATATGGCTACCAGCAGTATAGACGCCTCGCCGCTGGCGGCCATTCTAAGCGACAAATCAGCCACCGTTTCGGAACCTAAATGTAACAGCAAGCCGCGTACTCGAAGGAGGGCAAGCGGATTAGGTGGAGAACTTTGGGGGGATACCGGAGCACCCGCTTTTGCAACGTTGGACCTCTGGCAAGACCATGACACAAAAGTCAGTTCGACACAATTTTGATTCACAAAGAGCCAGCACTAATTGGCAGCAGACACATTATTCAAGATCCAGCAAGAAGTCCCACCACAAACGAGGAAAACAAAAATCATGGCTACAAGAGTACAAATTATTGGCATTCCAGCACACCTGGCTCACGCCGCTCATCATTCTCCTCATCCTCCTCACCCTCTACGGCGTTAACCCTAACCCTTCAAACGTCCTCCACCACCTCATCTTCCTCTCACACACGCTTCCACCCTCTCCCAACTCCCCACTCGACGCACCAACGCAATATAGCAAAGGCCGCTACGACCTCGCATTCGTAGCCTTCTACGCCCTCCTCCTAACCTTCACCCGCGAATTCATCATGCAACGCCTCCTCCCCCTCGCGCTCCATTTCCAGCTCAAATCCCGCTCAAAACAACTCCGCTTCATGGAGCAATCCTACACCGCCCTATACTTCGGCCTTCTCGGTCCCATTGGCGTCTTCATCATGAGTCGAACCCCTGTCTGGTATTTCAACATCGCCGGGATGTACTCCGGCTTCCCACACAAATCCATGACCGGCGAATTCAAATTCTATTATCTGTTTCAAGCAGCATACTGGGCACAGCAAGCGGTGGTTATTTGGTTGAAACTTGAGAAACCTAGAAAGGATTATAACCAGTTGGTTGGGCATCATATCGTCACTCTCATCTTAATAGCTTTAAGCTACCGGTTTCATTTTACGTATATGGGTCTTGCGGTCTTCGTCACTCACGATCTGTCAGATTGCACTTTCGCCGTAGGTCTTGCATCCTTGCCCCCTTTCTCTCTCGCCTCCATCCTCATCCCACCCTAAACTAACCTCTCCTTTTTTGCTAAATTTTGGGCAGACGAGTAAGACGCTCCATTACATCAACTCCCGCTTCACAGCCCCATACTTCGTCTTCTTCATCGGCACCTGGGTCTATCTACGCCATTACCTCAATCTCCGCATCCTGTGGTCAGAGTTCAATGAGTTCAAGACGGTAGGGCCGTATGTGCTGAGCTGGGAGGAGGAGCAGTATAAGTGTGAGCTCAGTCATTGGATTTCTACGATTCTGCTTGGAGGACTTCAGGCGTTAAATTTGTTTTGGGGGGTCTTGATACTGAGGGTTGCGTGGAGGTTTGGGGTTAAGGGCGAGCTGGGGGATAGTAGGAGTGAGGATGAGGGGGAGGAGGTAGTGGAGAAAAAGATATTGCTAGGTAGGGAGAGGGAGAGTGTCGGTGAGAAGAGTTCAGCGGCAGGTAATCGGAGGGCTGGAATGCCGAAGAGGAGGGCGAGGTGAGAGGGAAGATGTGTTTGTCGAACATTGATCTATGGGATCAAGTATAAAATTATTGTATGACGTATGTTTCCACTGGGGAGTATAGGCAACCGAAAGACCGGTGGTATGTCCTGTAGAGACCGTTGACTTGTCAACAGTATTCTTGAAATAATGATAATGTATTCTTGTCTCGGGCAGGTTGCCTGTGTGAGTGAACCGCGAACTGTTTCGCGGCAGTGCCGTCCGCAGGTCGGTTACACATCGATAAGGCGATTCTGCTGGGCTCTTACCCTACCAAGCCTACTCTTTCAACACCTCAAAGGTTGAAAGAGGCTATATATATACAAGATATGAGTAGCTAGTGAGTTGGTGCGGGGTTCTGCCTTTCCCGCCTTCTTATCGAGTGTAGTGATTGGTCTCTTCTTAATAGATACAAAAACTAGCCATCGTGCTAATTCTGGGAGCTCTAAGGGTTATCTCTACTAATACCAGGACCTTAATGGGCTAGGGGCACCCCGTCACGCGCCTCCGGCGCGCGACAGCGTACGGAGCGTATGCGTATTCCTTGAGCATACGCGTGCGTTGAGGATATACTTTTTAAGCGATTCTTGGGGGTAAGAGAGGGACGTGCTTCTTGCCCGCCTTTAGTGCGGGTGCCGGGGGCTAAAGAATAGCCGAAAAAGAAAGCCTTACTTTACGATAAAATTACAAAAATTAGCTTGCTAAGTGCGGGGGAAGGGGGTTAGAAGGGGGTTAGAAGGGGGTTAGAAGGGGGTTAGAAGGGAATCAAATTCTCAAATGCATAAGCACCCGTTCTAGGGTTTGCCCAGAGAGGGTGCTTATGCATTCTAATCAGAGTTAGCCTCCTGTCATTACCGCTTTAGGCGTATACCCATGTTTTAGGAATGCTACGCGAGCAGAACAGGGGTGTTGCAGGGATTTCCAGGGGCACACAGTTTTTCTTTTCAAACAACAGTGTGACCCTGCCAACCCCTGCCAACCCCCCCCCCCCCCATCGACACCCCTAATCGATACCGGGGGGTGGGGAGATGGGGGGTCGTTTTACTTTTCCCCCTAGTGCGTAGCCTCTCCACTTGTCGCAAGTGCGCCCCTTGCTCGAGACAACCCACCACAGCCAATTCGGTGCTTCCAGATCGGGTCCATAAGTAAGAACTGCAGCTTTGCAAATATTATGTCTCTCCCCACTCCCGCCTCGACACCTTGCGATTCCAATACATCTGGCGAGCAGACTCCGACCCCTCTGCCATCTCAGCATATCGCAATAGTAGAGCCTGATCCTGGTGACCAGGCTCCTGCCCCCCTCCCATCTCAGCCCATCGCACAGCGGGAAGAGCTTGACCTTAACGACCCGACTGATCTGCACAAGAATCTCTCCAGAGAGACTCACGATAAGAGCCCACCAGCCGCTCAACAAAAGCTCGAGAACAGAAGCCAACCTTCAAACCACATATCCATCGGAGACGCAGACGATTCGGAAGGCGAGCAGGCGACCAGCGAATCTCAGCATTCGGCGAATCTCGACGTCTCATCTCTAGCTGACCACAGTGACAACATCAGTGATCAGGATGCTCGTCCGAGTGGTCAGTCCTCTGGACAGACCACCACGTCGTCAGTACAATATCGATCGAACGCCACACGCTACCAATCCCGAAAACGCAAGCAGAACTTCGAGGGCAGTAGTGTTAAACATACCCGCATCGAGGCTGCAGACGCAACCGATGTTGAGCTCGGGGGCAGGAGCCTTAAATGCTCCGAGCACTTCGAATGTCGGCCCGTACTTGATAAGGGCGAGAGGCGTGACCAACAACCTGAGATATTAGAAGCCGTCCGGGACGGCCAGCTCTCGATAGCTGCAGTCACCACACCGGCACTGCCGCAGACGGCTGTCACATCACGGCGTCCATCTGCCGAACCGCCGACCTACGGCTACTCTCCACTTCAACATGCTGATGAAATCCGCCTGCTAACCATCGAGCCAGGGGAACAGTCAGGACCTATGCAATGTGACATCTTTCACAGCCGCATTTCTGATCATCCACTGTATGAAGCCTTGTCATATACTTGGGGCAGCGAGGAGACACCGAACAATGTTCGCTGTGGGGGGAAAGGGTATATCTCCGTCACGAGAAATTGCTTCGAAGCAATCAGGCGTTTGCGGCAGATCGATCGCTCAAGGGCCGTATGGATTGACGCTGTCTGCATCAATCAGACAAACATTAATGAGCGCAATCACCAGGTTGAGTTGATGCCACGCATCTACCAACAAGCAGCCACGGTGATTGTGTATCTTGGAGAAGCTGAAGATGACAGCAACCTTGCGATGGATTATCTCAGCACTTATGCATGGATCCTCGATCCTCCTACATTTGCCTCTCCGCTTTCGAAATCACAATCCGCTCTTAAACGACTTATTTCGCGTGCCTGGTTTAGTCGGATATGGGTCCTTCAAGAAGTCTTTATGGCTAGATCTGCAGTTGTTCTTTGCGGCAGTAAAAGCATCCGATGGGATTTCTTGCGGCGCCTTGCAAAATGGACTCCACAAGACTCATTTGGCAAATTCCCGCGCGTATTAACGGTTGGAAACCACCGGGTGATACAAAGTTATTCTAGTCGAGATTTCTTCAAGCTTCTTTGCGATGTTCGTGATTGTGACTGCAAGGATCCACACGACCGAATATTTGCGCTCTTCTCAATGGGCTCTGAGGATTTGAGACTGTCCTTGACAGTTGATTATACAACTTCTGTGGAGACACTTTTTACCACCGTGGCGAGGCATCTGATTGACTCCATCGGCCTAGATGCGCTATGCGGAGTAGATGGAAGGTGGGAATGTAGCAACATTCCTTCTTGGGTACCTGACTGGAGAATCCCAGCGCGTTCGACGCCAATGACAGTTATGGTGAACTTCAATCATTCAGCTGGAGGACTGCCAAGTAGAAAACCCGCGGAATTCTTAAGCTCCCCCTCTGCACCACAGAAGGTGATCCTGAGGGCCCAGGGGCATCGTCTGTGTAGCGTTGATATCCTTGGAGAAATATTCAGACCAAGCCGAAAGAGCTGGGGCGATATGATCCGTAAAGCCTGGTCTGGAATGTTCACCGCAGCTTATCCAGGCATAATCAGATTCTTTAGTATTCTATACATGGAGGGAGCGGCTCACTCGTGGGTTTACCAACCAAAGGGAGTGTGTCGTGAATATGACACAGAGGCAGTGGATCCAGGTAAGCACGCGCCGTTAATAAGACTGACACAGTCAAAAGAGGAAGGCGAGCCAGATGTACGCGACCCTATCAGCTTTAGAACAGATGCAAACTGGATTTACGGCCCTGAGATGAGAGCAGTCGATATTTACGGCTCTGGGACAGAAGCAGACGAGATACACGGCGATGGGATAGGAGCAGACGACATTTACAGCCCTAAGACAAGAGCGGTCAAGCTTAACGACCCTGGAATAGGAGCAGACAAGCTTAGTAACGTTAGGACAAAAGTAGACGAGGTTTACGGCGGCGAGATAGGAGCAGTCGAGCTCGACAGCCCTAGAATCCAAGCAGAGGAGCTTGAGAATGAGTTGATGGAATTAGAGCTAGAGAGTTTTCCATTCAGTAAAAGGAAAAGACTCCACTCATGTTGCACTGGTCGCCGAATATTCCGCACAGCGAATGCTGCGGGTTTAGTACCAGCACAAACGCAACAAGGAGATATTATATATATCTTTTATGGAGCAAGAACCCCATTTGTCCTTCGCAAAGAGTTTGATCATTTCATACTTATTGGAGCTTGCTTTGTTGAGGGAGTAATGAATGGTCATCTTGCTAGATATGCAGCGAAAGAGATTGAAATATGGTAGTTAATAGTGATTATATTCTAGAGCTCTTCTTGTCTCATTTACATTATTTTCTGCTATATAAAGCCGTTCTAGGCTCCATATCATACTCTTCAAGAGGAATGAGGCTCCGGCGATCTTTATTGCTCTTGAATATCAGGGAAATTGAGGTTGAAAGCACAACAAACCGGGCATCTAAAGCAGTATGAAAATCCTGTATCAGCTTCCATTGATCGGCCAGCAGGAAGCCCGCAGGCTGTACAGGAGGTTGAGGCGGTGGTCGAGGGAGCGATTACAAATGAACTGGTGACTGGCGAAGCAATTCACTAGTGTAATTCCATAGGGCGATCCCTTTTCTCCGGCTTTTTAAATGCTCCCTAAAGCTTCTGAGATATGGATGTATCTGGTATAACGTCTCGAAAAGAAGCTGCACGGCTTGATTAACTCTTAGTGCAATTTAGCCGAGACTCGGTATTAAGGCTTGAATAGTCAGAGAGATAGTGTTACAATAAAACATTATTGTTGTATTGTAATAATAATTTATAGATAGATGAGAGGAAAGAGAGGTGTGGCACGAGTGGCCAAAGCTTAAATACAGGAATGTAGTCACGTGAGCCTGCACGTGACTACTAGCACGCAGTTGCCATGCAACAGATAGTGGCTTTCTAATTCCTGTAAAAGTCTGAACTTTGCTAGCTTAGGCCCCTGAGAGACCTTATCGTCTAAATTAGGCAATATCTTATTAATAACCGAATAAATTCTTTTAAAGTAAATCAGTATTTATATATTATAAATATTTATAATAAACTAATATATTATTTATTTCTCTTTATTATCTAGCTTTATAAAGTCGAATATAGAAATAGATTTATAATAAAAAGTATTTTTATTTTTATTAATTATTAAATAATAATTATATAAAATTAAGAAAATTGAAAATTTCTTAATTAAGTCTTTTTATATTTAATAAATCTAAAAAGTTTAATAGCTTTTTTTTAAATTATTATTATTATTATATTATAAATGTTTTATTAATATATAATATTAGAAATAAAAAGTATATAAAATATATAATTATAAAAAAAGAAATATTTATTAAATTATTAATAAAAGATTTAAGTCTTTTAAATTAACTTTTTATAAAATGGTTTAATTATAAGTAAGTTTTAATTAAAGAAATGGAATTATTTTAATCTTTATTAATACTTTTAATTAAAAATTAAAAATTAGTAATATTATATATAACTAGTATTTTTATAAAAAGAAGAATTAGTAATAAGAATTATTAATTTAAAGCTAATATAATTACTTTACTTAATTAAAATTTATATTCTTATATTTTACTTAAGCTCTTTTTTAGCTAGTTTTTAATTAATTCTTTTATTATTAATATAATTCCTTATTTTATAATCTTTATATATATTAGTTATAAGTCTAGTTTTATACTAATATACTTTTTATTAATATATTATAAAGAGTATTTATATTACGGTTATTACGATATACGGTACTAGTAGGGGTTAGACTAGAGCTAGAGAGGCATCTGGCATCTGAGCGAGGCATCTGTAGTCACCTGATCGTTGCACGTGACCCCGAGCTTAAGCTAGCACGTGGGCCCGTGCGTAGCTCGCGATTATTTAGATCCGAGGCTCCTTCGGGATCCTCTTCTCTCTTTAGCTTTGAATCGTTGAAATAGAGACAGTCTAACCACGCCTTTCAGGCCCTAGATCTTGTACTCGTGACAATTTAAAAAATTTTATATTTTAGTTCGTATTTTTATTATTTATTTATTAATTAATTAATATTATTTTTATAATTTTATAATTATTATATTAGAAGCTATAATTAAGATTATTATTTTAAAGAATTATAGTTTTTGGGCAAACTAGTTTAATATCTTTTATAGAATAGCTAGTAATAAAAATATTTAAAATAAGATTAATTTATTTAATAATAATATTTAATATATTAAATTAAATAAATAATAAATAATTCCTTAATTTTTTTAAATATTTAATAAAGAATATATTTATTAAACTTAATTAATTTTTCAGAAATTAAATTAATTAAATTTTAGTATAAGCTAAATAAATATACTTATTTATTACTTTTTAAGAAACTAAAAAAGAATAAACTTTAATTTTTATATTACTTATAAATTAATATATTTAAATTTTATTAATTTAATTATTATTAAAACCGGAAATTCTTTATATTTATAATATTAAAAACCCTTATATAATTATTTTTCGTATCTTAAAATAAGTCTTATATAATTATAAAAATATAATTATTATAATTTAATAAAATATTAATAATATTAATATTTATTTATTTAAAATTTATTAATATTAGTATAGCTATTCCTCTGGAAGTTACATATATAGTTACGGGATACGGGATACGGGATATAGGTAATAAGTAATAGGATATAAGTAATGGGATATGGGATACGGGATATGGTTATATAACCTCGCATCCTATTAGTAATTTGACTAGTAGACTAGACCCCTTTAGGCTTAGTAGATTTAGGGATCGCATATTAATACTATAATACTATAATCCCTACTTCTAAATAATAATAACTTTACTAACCTTATATAAATAGTACTTCTATACCTATATAATAGTACTATATATTCCTAGTAAACCAATACTAATTAGTTAGTACTTATAGATCAGGAAGAATTAAGCTATGCTTGCCTAAGATTCGGTTACTTAGGGGTAAAGCTATTATTCTAGTTAAAGAGGAAATAACTATTAATCCTATTACCTGTAATTTAGTTATATAGGCAGGAAAGATACTTAATCTTACTAAAGCCCGATTATACTATATTAAAGGGGGAAATATCTATTAGTCCTATTACCTATAATTCGGTTATATAGGCAGGAAGAGTACTTAATCTTACCAAATACTAAAACGGTTAGCTATTTAACTATTCTATTTTATTTCTATTTAATTCCTATAAAACCCTCTCAAAAATTACTTTCTTTTAAACCCCTGGGGCTCTTAAGCTTTAGAACTATTAAGTCTTCCCGGAATCTCGATATTTTATTTCTTAAATTTCATTTCCTAAATTTCTTATTATAAACGAAATTTTTACCTTAAATATAATACTTATTATAAACTACCTACCTTATAAATTACTCTTTTTTTTATAAACCTATTCTTCTTATAAACTACTATATCTTGAACTAGATACGAGCCTATAGAATATATAATAGCAAAATATATTATAATAAATAATTCCTTTATTAGATCTATCTAATCTAATTATTTTATAAATAATAATAATTTTAAGGAATTAGTAAGAAAGTAGAAATATGGGATTAACCTAAACTTTACTAAAGCAGACGAGATAACTGAGTTCTTAAATACTAAGCTATTTTAATACGTTTTCTATAAAATAGTTAATAATAACCTTTAGGAGCTATTTAGATATAACTTTAAAAACTTTATTTATTAAGAGGACTTTAATAAATTCGAACTTCCGGAGATACTATACCTATATAAGACCCTTTAGTATAGTAGTATATTTATATAATAGAATAATAATACTAATACTATTATAAATACTTTATATATTATTATAAAAAAAAATAGTATATATAATTAAATAAGAATATATTAGTAGCTAGAGTAGACCTTATTAAGAAACTAATTCTATTAGGCTTTATTACCCTTATAAAGAATAAGTGCCTAGAACCTATTATTTTTAATATTTCTATATTATTATTACTTTTTTTACTATTTCCTTTATTACTATATTCTATATCTCTACCAGATTTATATACTAGTATAGAAACTCCAGAAGCAAATAATATACTCCTATTACTACTATTACTATAACTATATCCGAATAACCCTTAATTTCCTTTAACTATAAGACTTATTAAGAAAGTTACTAAGATCTATACTAAAAAATAAAAATATAATAGATCTAATAGTAATTTTAATTATAAACTTATTATTTTCCTTAATATCTACTAATATATAGAGCTTCTATAAGAGATATTAATACGAGCTTTTTTTACTATACTAAAAGAACTAGCTCAAGACTATTTCTATAATAACTAGCTCTTTTAATATATATATAAAGAGGCTTATATTAATATCCGTAGCTTCTTTAAAGGCCCTGGATTCGAATATCGAAATTTAGACAAATAGAATATTACTATATTAGCTTCTATAATAGCTAAATTTCCGGAAAAAATAATATTTAAGACTATTTAATTACTAATTAATAAATTATATTAATTATAATATAATCTTATATCTAACTTATAAAATATCGAATTCTTTTATAATAAGATTATTATCTCTTATTAAGGCTCCCGGATATATAAATATATAATCTCAGACCTTCCTGCAAATCTCGGCTAGCTTATTAATAAGCTCTAATTATCTATTACTATATATAAGAGTAAATAATAAGCTAATCCCGAAACCTTTTTTACTAATTAATAATACTATTCTTAGAATCTTCTAAGCTATTATTTCTCCGGAAATTATTAATACGAACCTAGCTATAATTTCGGAACCCGTAATAATTACTTTAAGCCCTATAATTATAATAATTATATTCTAAAGTTATATTTTATATATAAGAAACCCGAATATTACTTATAGAAATATATATTAGAAAAATAAGAAGCTAAGAAAACTCGATTTAGGAATAGAAATATCTATTAATTTAGATTCCGAAATACCTATAACTTTAATAAATACTTTAGTAATACTTATATATAATATATTACTAAAGCTAAAGGTAAAAAAGGTAATAAGAGTAGTAAGGACAAACTAGTAAATAATACTTTTAAGGCTTTATTAGTAGAAACGGATAAAGAAGAGAAATACTACCTAGATTCCTACTTTATTTTAGTTGAGAGCTTTTTAGCTACTTCTACTACTTCTATTCTACTAATAACTATAGCTAATACCCTTATAAATAACCTTACTTCTCTTTTCCTTATATATTAGATAATAGGCAAAAACCATATTTTAAAGCCTATTAAATTCTTAATAAAAAATATTTAGACTTTTATAATTAATAGTATATTAAAATATAATACTTACTGCTTTTATAAAGTTATAATTAATACCGGAGCCTCTAGATACTTAATTACTAGTTCTAATTAATTCCAAGCTCTCTAGTAAACTAATAATAATATTGAACTTAATGAAATTACTAAAGGTTAAGTTAATATCTAGTTTAGTATTAGATCTATATCTTCTATTAGATCTATAATAGTAAGTATACTAATTAAGTAAGTATAATTCTATATTATATTTTTAAAGACTTTATTTTTACTTAGCTTAGCTAATATAGATAAGCTAGGGATCTATTTTAATAATTTTACTAATTATCTTATTATTTCTACTAGAAAATATATATCTATAATATAATATTTCAGATATTCTTTCTTACTTTAGAATACTATACTATAAGGCTTTATTTCCGAATTCTTTACTTATAATTCCTGCTTTCTTATAAAAGTTAAATTATAATATTTATATTATTATTTTAGTTATCTATTTATTAGTAAGCTTCGAAATATACTAGAATAAGCAGGCTATAATATTAATATAAAAGCCTTTAAGTATTTTACGAAATATTATAAATAATACCAGAAATATAACTAATTACCCGGATAATTCAAGTTTAACCTAAGAGATAATATTAGCTTTAATTATTCTATTATTATTAATATTTTCTATATTTCTAGTAAGCCTATATTTCATATTATTAATAAAGGTACTCGATATTAAACCGGCTAATAGCTCTAGAATATTAGTATAATATATATCTGGAATATATTTAAGTAATACTAGATTAATAATTATTTAGACCCTCCTAATTAGATTATAGTAGATATTAGAAAGTAGTTTATTAATAAGAAGTTTGTTTAGCTTATAAATATTATAGGAACTAAGGTTAAGATTATTTCTATAAAAGCTTATAATTTTATTAGAATTATAGAATATTACTATAGCCCGATCTAATATACTTATCTTATTATTATAGCCAAAGTTAATAGAATTAATAAGGCTACTATATTCCAAATAGCTTTTAAGGCTATTAATAACTTTATAGGACCTAATAGTATTATCCTAACTCTTTTGGTTTATAGTATTTTACCTCGAATAACTAAATATAATACCCTATTACCTACTATATTATAGTAATTAGTAGTATTCAAGAAAGTAATAGTAGAAATTCAGAAGCTTCGAGCTAGATATTAAATTACAAATACTTTAAATACCCGAAATAGTCCTAGTACTACTAATATCTATAAACTATTTCTGAATTCAAATATTCTCATTTAGTATAAAGGAAATACTAGTTAATCTAGTAGTTAGAATAGACTATATAAGCTAATAGCTATTAATAAGAAGAACTATATATTAGCTCTATTATATAATAATACTACCTTCTATTTAACCTTTATAAAGCCCTTTTATATAAGGGATATTAAGGTTATTACTAATAGCCCCGAATCTAAACTTATTCCCGAACCTAATAATAAAGCTAAAAATAATACAGGTATAATTCCTCCTGCTATTTTACTAAAGTATAGTAGAGAATACTCTTATAAGACTCCGGATATTATGGTATTCCTATAGGATAATAAATTATATGAGAATTTCCATTAAATTAAAATTACTAGCCTTCTAGAAAAGAATATATTTGAGGTTACTTCCAGATCTCAGGTACTAAAGGAAATATATATTTTTAACTCCCGGTTTATTACGAAATCAAGAATAAGAATACGGAGAAAGAGCTTAAAAAGTCAAGACTAGTTATTTAAGCTTATAATAATAGTAAGAAATATATAGTATTAATATAATTACTTACTATCTAATATATTAGCTAGAGAATTATCCTTAGTATTATTACTATAATAATAAATACTATAGAATTATATTTATATAATATCTTGCAAGCTTATATCTAATTAATAACCTTACTTAATTATAATTTCTATATTAATCTATCCTATAAGCTTACTAGAGAACTAAATCTAAAGAACGATTCTATTCTAAAGGTTATAAAACCACTATATAGTATACCGGAAGCTAGGAACTACTAGTTTAAGACTTACTATTCCTACTATATTTATAAGCTCTCTATAAAATAGTCGACTTATAACCCTTACTTACTTTATAGTAAATAACCCTTCGGAATTATTAGCCTTTAAACTAATAATACCCTATTTATTAAAGCTAATAATTTTATAAAGGTAGAATAACTAAAGCTCTATAAGGCTAAGTTCTTAGCTAAGAAGTATAAATCCCTTACTTTTAATTATAATCTCAAATTTAATAGAGATATTATCTATATAAATATTACTAGAATTACCCTTATATAGGAATACTAATATAAGAATCTCTAAACCGTTTCTATAAAGAATACTACTACTATAAATAATAGGAGTACTATTTATTAGAATTTCTCTATTAAAGACTAATATATTACCTAATATATAAAAGGAGTATATATTATATTAGTCTATTAATTAGAAGCTTTATATAACCTATTAATTACCGCTTAAGCTATTAAATCCTTAGAAACTAATATAAAGATATTTAATAAGTATATTTAATAGTAAATTGAAAATACTACTAGAGAATTAAGATTTATAAAGCTAGCAAAGAAGTTCTTATATTTAATCGTTTTTACGGATACTTTATTTGCAAATAATAAAGATCTTTCCTCCTAAATCGGATATATTCTAGTTCTAGTAAATAGAACTAGATATACTAATATTATCTACTAGTTCTCTACCAAATATAAGAGAGTTATTAGAAGCATTCTAGCTTCGGAACTCTATAATATGGCTTATGATTTTAATATGGGTGCTTTAGTTAAATCTATAATTAATAGAGTACTAGAAATAGAACTACTACTAGTTATCTATACGGATTCGAAGTTATTATATAAATACCTTATCAAATTAGGTACTACTCGAGAGAAACGCCTAATAATTAACGTAATATACCTCTACCAGGTATATAAATAACGAGAAATCGCAGAAGTCAAGTGGATTAAGGGAAAATCAAATCCTGCTAATTCTATAATAAAATCAAAGCCAATAAACGCCCTCAAGTACCTAATTAATACAAATACTATATAATTAGATGTAAAGGAATAGGTCAAGTGCAAATAGGGCGGAAAATGGATATATAGGATAGAAGAATATTATAAAAAAGGAAGTTATATACAAAAGGCCATGGCCTTTGGTATATAACCAAAACCTCAGAAGCAATATGGATATATAGAGCGTTTGGGAAATCTGGTACTAGGCCGGATTAGGGAATTTGTATGCGATTAGAGAGAGATACTATTTTTTGCGTTTTTAGAGAGTTTCTAGTATTAGTATAGCTATTCCTCTGGGAGTCACGTGCGTAGTTACGGGATACGGGATATAGGATATGGGCAATAGGTAATGGGATATGGGTAATAGGATATGGGATACGGGATATAGTCATGTGACCTCGTATCCCATTAGTAACTCGACCAGTAGACTAGATCCCTTTAGGCTTAGCAGATTTAGGGATTGCATATTAATACTATAATATTGCGATTCCTACTTCTAAATAATAATAACTTTACTAATTTTATACAAATAGTACTTCTACGCCTACGTAACGGTACTATGCGTTCCTAGTGAACCGACAATTAAAATTTATATTTTAGATCTTTATTTACTTATAATTAAATATTATTAATAATTAATATAAGTAAGAAATTTAAAATTATTAATTAAATTAAAATTAAAAAGTAATAAGATATTAAAAGATTTAGATTATTTTAATCTTTTTTCTTATATTTATTAACTATTATTACGCTCTACCGCTTTACTAGTAAATTTAGCGTCACGTGATCGCGATGACGCATACGGCTGGGGCTAGTATTTAGAATACCAAGCTCCCGTACTTACGAGCTTCCCTCCTTAGTTTAGAATCCTCGGAATAGAGCCACTCTACCTTGCTTTCCAAGCCCAGAGACCCTGTAACGGCGGGATCAATGCAATGGTCGAAGGCTTAAAGTTCAAAGAATCTCATGTATTGGAAAATACTAAGCTGTGGAACAAAGTAGGGAGGATGCCTCGACCTTTAGTATTGTTCCGTCCAAGCAATTCCGGCTTAGCTTCGTTTTGTGCCTGTTTCCTATATCCTGTCCTTGGCAGATCATGCCCTTACGCCAGCCGTCACAGACCCGGTCTCGTGACAACTATATTAAGATTTTAAAAAGAGTAAAATATTTTTATTACGAGCCAAGCCTTTATATAAAGAAAACTAGTAATTTAATTAATTAAATAGAATTCTTTAAGGAAAAAAGAAAAAGAAAAAGAAAAAGAAAAAGGAAAAGAAGCGAAATCGTATTCCTTAAAGTATTTGAGCTCTCTAAGTAATATATAATTGCTTTATTAATTAAAGGAAGCATATTATACGTTATAATAAAACATTATTGTTGTGTTATAATAATAATATATTGATAGATGAAGAGGAAAGAGAGGTGTGGCACGAGTGGCCAAAGCTTAAATACAGGAATGTAGTCACGTGAGTCTGCACGTGACTACTAGCACGCAGTTGCCATGCAACATTATATAACAAGAGCTTCGGCCTTTATTATATAACCTAGTAAAGGCTTCTAGCCAAGCATATAAATCGGGTCTTAATTCATTATATTATTTCCCTCCTTATTTGCAAATACTAGCCTCGCAAGTATATAAGCAAAACTTCTTTTTATTAAATAATCTTTTTGTCGGAATAGCTGCACTGCGAATTTCCTAGTTATGTAACTAGTCATATAAGCTCGCGTTACATACGTAACTCAACCAGTAAACTAGTCCCCATTAGGCTTAGCAGATTTAGGGATCGCATATTAATACCACAATACTGCTATCCTTACTTCTGAATATTAACCACTTTACCAACTTTAACGCACCTGCATTCCACGCATATTACGTGACGGTGCTACGCGTTCCTGGTGAACCGACACTTTTCCTAAGCCTCTAATATTTCTCTGGTCACTTAGACAGATGTATGGTCTTGCATCTGCTTTGGAGTTGATCCATACCTCGAGTTTGTCACCTGGCTGCTGGAGGGTACCCAAGCTATTCACGACTTTGGTAACGCTCGCGGTGAAAGGAGAGAACCCTTCCTCGTCATAAACGACAAGAGATATACGATCGTCAGAGACACGATCATCAATGACGATAACTTCTTTACGATTCTCAGGGACGAGAATAATTTGAGGTCGGCAGTTGTCAGAGAAGCAGTAGTCCAGTGAGTGGAGCGTCTCCACATGCACAGCAACTGTTCCAAGATGCTTCACGAGTTGCTCGACTTGGTCATGGACGACCTTCTACGGCCTTATTCTAGCCAGCGCATCGATTCTACGAGGTTAAAGAAAAAGATGAGAACTATCTTGAATAAAGCGGAGGCTAGTCCAGACTATCTTCTTAAGCCAAGTCCTCGAGCATCTTTGCCGCTGAGTCCTTCGTCCGCTGCTGGTCAGAGAAGTCTATCTAGAAAAGGCGTGAGATTTGCTACTACGTGGCCGACAAACTATTCGCCACCATCACCAAGATCACCTAAATGAGGAATTACTTGCTATTAGAACCAATTGGGGAATAGATTGTTGTTATCTCTCAAGAGTTCACATCCTCATCCAATTGCGGTTTCGAAAACAACACAGAATCAGCAGCCATAGCGGTGTCCAAATTCTTTACTAAATGGGCATCCGTGTTTATCATACCCATGAATCGGGACCCTGCACAAGGTCGGTTAATGTTGCTTTCCTCTGGTCTAGCAACCGTAACTGACTTTGGATAGATTTGGAACACATAGTCCACGGGTCACGCCAACATTCACACTTATGATTGTGTCGAACTGCAGACAGGAGAGTCCCTCGGGCAGTCGCGGCTAGAACAACGACGCCGGGACCTCTTCTTGATCCTAAACTGCGCCCCATTCCCAGTCCACGACTTCAACGCCATATCGCTTGGACAAGTGATCAGCCATGCACCCCCTGGGCCCCTTCTGATTGTGTATGCGTCAAAGCGAGGTGGCCCGCTGGTTGTTCCTCCGACGCGAGGTCCTGCCTTACCACCCTGTGGTTCAGTCTTGGGAGATGTGCCTTGAGTAGTATTGGTATGCGAGGGGCCGTCGGCTGCATAGTAGGATTTGTTGTCTTTCTCGATTTGTTCTGGGGTGAGGGATCCCGGAGAGGGGTGAGAGGCTTCTGTTTTCCTGGAGGAAAGGGGGAGTGGGAGGATGGGAAGCTGGTACTGTTTTTAGAAGTTAGCAAGAGCTTGAGTCTGGAGGTTGAGGTGTAGTGATAGAGAACAGGGGAAGTGGATGAGCCGAGCCGGAGACGCAGCGATTCGACTTGGTGGAGTGAAGGAAGTGCGATGAAATCCCTAAGCCACGTAGAAAGATATGAAAATGAACCACATACTTGAGACATTTCAAGAAAGTTGCTGAGTATTCAAAAAGGGTTGGAATGAAGATGAAGTCACGAAGAATCAAGTTGGAATGGGTTTTTACAACACTTCTACTGTGAAGGAAACATGGTGCACACAGAACAGAACGAAACTATTTATACCCCACCAGACACTCTCTCGCTTGTTTGAGAACGAAAAACGGGATCTAGGAACTGAGAATTGGGACGGTGATGGAAGTTATATGCTAGAGCTTCATGAGCAAGCGCCTTGCTCACCGAGAGTGGTCCACGCCATTGGTCCTTGGAAGCGCTCGGTAAGATGAGAATAGTGCATTGAGTCAGAGCAGAGGCGGGTATTTGAGAGTAGCAACTGGACGAAGAGAGTATGGGGAAGGGGGTTCGGGGTTGGAGTGGACTCTCATGGGAATGGCGTCTGCAAGAGACGAGGGTAGCACGCGCTTGAAGACTGTTTCTATATTTATGGGGGTTGCCATTGGGTATTGGGCACTGTCCAATGAGTAAGTGGGAATGCGGTCCGGACAGGATCGTTTTGGAGAAAGGTGACTGGAGAGCGCTTCAACCTGAACCGGGTCCCCCCGGGAGCTTCTAAACATAGAAAATTGTGCATTAGTGATGACGGCGATCTGCAGAGTTCGAAAAGGCTAAGCTAGGAATTTTGCTAATGGGAAACCAAGCACATTGTTGCACTTGCTCGCGGTTGTGAGTTGACGATATTGACGATGTGGGAGGCCTTCATAACAATTGAGGCAGAAATCTTCACTAACAGAGTTCCGAGACTACCGATTGCATCCAGCAGGAGTAGATCTTGAGGATACGGCAGGCTCAGACCAACAAGGAACATTTTGACAATCCGATATGCAGCAAGGAGGCCAAAGGACACATCATGCAGGGAAGCTAGATGTAACGCGCGCGTAGTAGAAGCGCCGCAAGCACATTGGACGAACCCAACACCTGCGCGGCAATGATCTGCGAGATATTTCGAGGCATTCCCGGAATATCTACCAATGAGAAGCAGAAGAAAAAAACATTATG
The DNA here is from genome assembly GCF_002865645.1 of Hyaloscypha bicolor E. NCBI lineage: Eukaryota > Fungi > Ascomycota > Leotiomycetes > Helotiales > Hyaloscyphaceae > Hyaloscypha > Hyaloscypha bicolor. The sequence continues at coordinate 189,396 of NW_020194539.1, read as the reverse complement.
CAAAGTTCTTTGGGTGCTGATTGGTGGTGAAGAGTGATCACGGGGACATGGGGAGAACTTGAGGCTGTGTGATGAAAAGGTATCAATTGTTTGATTAAACTAAATCTATAAAGGACCAGAGTTCTTGCAAACTTTGTGCAGTTGGATTTCCAAATTTGTTGGGCTGTTCGCGAGCGGCGAAAAGGAATCTAGGACAAGACCGTGGAAAGAAGGAACGTGGAAGCAATTTGTGGGTATCCGAAAGGAAGGAGGAAAGAAGTTCAGAATAGATGAAACCGAAAGGAAGAATTTTGCCTGTGAAGAACACAAGGGGTCCTTTTTGACTGCGAACCGGAGACTTATCTTGAGGGCGGCGATGTATGGTTGTTGGGATGACCCAGCAAAGCACTTTCGCTGCCGTGACTCTGTTGCCGAGCAGAACGTCGTTTGTTCACTTTGAATTCTACCACGTTTGGGCCCAAGCGCGTCATAAATGTGTCATCTGGGCAGGGGACCTTCCTCCCTCCACCTGGAAGGGGTCGGACAGTATACGTGTTGAAGCCAGGTTGCTTTGTGACAGATTGAGTGTTCTCGAAACGAGGTCCAGCCCCATCAACGAATCTTCCCTCAATACCATATGTGTGCCGAGTAGTGGTGGTCATTGGAAGTCCGCTGTTACCGTAAAATGTAATGTCATCGCTGTCGATCTCTTCTTGAGTGAGAGAGGACGTAGCAGAGTGATATGAATCATTCGAAGACGTGCACTGTGTGGCAGTGGTAAGAATCCCAGAAACTAAATCAGGCTTGGGGCCATGGTGCTGTTCGAGATAAGTCAGCGTGAAGCTCATCAAGTGATCTTCGCAACAGTAGCGACGTTGAAAGTTGTAAAAGAGAAGATCATTTGATGAAACTGAAGCGATAAGAGATGGAGTGAGCAGAGCTGCACTGGCAGTAGGGGTTTACCAATACCTCGAAACAATTAGAACATGTAAGGTGAGACATATAAATACCTCAGACATATTAGATGAACGATAGAAACTGGTGTTGAAACTGTGGAAGCATGGTTAGAGTTAGGTCACCGGTCGCAGTTGCGAGTTCGCGAGCAAAGCACGAGAACACCGACGAGAATAAATTGATCCTACAATCGAGGGGCTTCTAGAAGAAATTAAAACGAAGCTCTTAATTGATTAAAAGTTTGGAGATTACTTGTTGACGAAGGGAGCACTGCAAACCAAAATGATGGGATTCCTTGAGTTTGTTGGAAATGAAAGATGGAGGGAAACTGGGCGAAGCGCTCTTCTTATACCCCGTAACACAGGCTCTTCGCGCTAAGTAAATGAGGGGAGCCAGAAATGGCTCCCCTCCAATTCTAGAATGAAGAATACGATTTGGCTGCTGAAAGGAAGCAGAATATCTTCATGTTCATGAGCAATGGGTTGAAGTGCAATATGTTGAGGTTCAAACTCTCCCGCGACGCCTGTCTGCCTGCCTGGGACGATAGCCTGATCTCAACTTGCCCCTCGTTGGTCAACCTCCAATCGTATCCTCGAACAGGGACTTCCTTGGGCACCATTTCAAACCATGTTTAATTGGACGCCCTGGATGACTTTCAGACGGTGTTGCCTAAGGCAATTGGGTGATTGAGCTCAACTCGAGACCTCGAGGGTGACCAGCTCCTCATGATCACGTGACTATATACATCAGGAAAACACTTATGGCAACGCCGCAGGGCTCCGCACTATGAATTCCTTATAAATCCACCATCGATTTCTTCTTATTGTGGAGCTGTGAGACGTATTAATCATCAATGGAAAGCTATCTATAGGTAAAAATTTCCATAATTAAAAAGTTATTAACAGTACGGACTAGCGTGCACCATGTCCTCGCTAATCCCTTCTTAGCTTCAGGTACCCCTGTAGCTCTGCACACCCCGTGGTCCTCGCCCTTCTGTGCCATGGCATTAAATATAAAGGGCATTACAGGCTAGAAGGTCTTGGTGGTTGTGCTCGAATCGATCGATTCTGTGATTTATTTAAGGAGGGCGTAGTTATTAAGGTTAAGAACGACGTTCAGAGCTTTCGCGCGCCAGCCTAGCTTTATTGACTAGGCCCTACTTTTAAGGAGCTTCTCCACCTTAAGATACATAGATATGACATATCACGTGACTTATAATGAAAGGAGGGATACAACCATATAAATTGTGGGGGGGGGGGGGGGGCCAAAAGCTGGTGCGATTGGCTAAGGAGCTAAGTGAGAGCTGGATGGAGGACGCGCTTTTATCTTGCTTCGCTTGGGTCTCACGTGATAAATATTCACGTGATCTAAACCACAACAGTGTATCCGTGCTTGATTTTCCCCCCATAGTTAAAAACAAACCACGCTTTACATATTCCCATAATCATAGTATATTCTCCTGTTAACTAATACACCAAAAGCTCTTAAATAGTTCTTTAACAGTTATTTATTTTATAATAATCACTACATAGAGATTTCACATTGCGGAGCCGTGCGGCTTCCCGTCGCCTATAAGGACCCCCCTATCTCTGAATATTGACTCTGGTGGAGGGCGATATTACTCTCTTTGTTTCTTCATCACCCGTGTCCTCCCCCCTCCGTCCAGACAAATAGGAGGTTGTCCCACGTTTCTCACTGTACATGAAACAAAACGAGGTCGCTTGAATTAAGCACATGTTTTAGGGGGCACTTGTACCTGACGGGCTGCCTAATACTTGGGCCCCGGGACCAAATTAATCGTGGGGAAGGGTCATGCGAGATCGCGGAAACTTTCCAGTGTGCGGAGAGGAGTTGAATGACAAGAACGAAAGAAAAGGGGAAGATGCATCGAGAGAAAGGGGAGAAGGAGACTTATGGTTTCATCGGGGTATAAACAGGCAAATATACATATATAGATACGAGCAGGGCAAATTGAAAATGCAATCAAAAAGGTTGTCGATTGCAGGGATAAAATAAAGTAAAAACAGGGCCCGGAGCCAAACGAGTGGACCCCGTGATTGGCCCACCCTCGGCCTTTTCACGCTCCTCCTCAGCAATCCCAGATCCAACAACCCACCACGCCATTTCTCCTCTCCCTCTTTTCCTTTCCTTTCCTTTCCCCTCTTCTCTCCTCGTCCGACACTCTTCACATACACCACACTCGTTTGTTCGCGCCCCCTTCGTCGTTCCCTCATCGCATGAACCCGCAAAGGAGGCAACAAGCAATTGAAGATTGTTTCGAGATCGCCGTCAGCCGAGATTGGCTGATTTGGGGAAGCAACCATCCCTGTTCTTAGAAAAGGCTTGGAGGACAAACGATCGCCCTTTGCAACGAAAACGCGAGACATCGTACGTGAAGCCATTGCGCTGGAGAGAGGAACACAGTACAACGGCCTTCGACGACGGCGCGATATCGAGGCCGCACGCGACAGAATTGACTGAGCGAGGTTGGGGATTGCAATCTGGACTGGGAAGGATTGGGCGATTGATTGATTGACTTGACATCGCGAAGCCAGGACGAGGGGCACACGAGCAAACCAATGAAAATCGGAAGAATTCGACATCGGGGATCCTGCATTGTACTCAACTGCAAGATCATCATCTGAGAATCGACAGCCTTGAGGACAGTCTCAAGTATCACGACAGTTCGCCCAACAATCCGTCCATCCACTCAACATCACCAAAATGCATCCCACCACGACATTCCTCCTCCTCTCCCTCCTTTCCCTCACCGTCTCTCAAAATCCCCAAGCAGCAGACGGGCCAATCGTACCATTCACATCCGTGCTTCCAGCATGTGCCTCCAACTGCGGCCCTCTTTACGACGTCCAAGGCAAATGCGCTCCTCCCAACATCCCAGCCGTTAACCCAAACTGTTTCTGTACGGATACACGACTTACCCCCTTCGATAACGCCGGTACAAGCGGTGTCTCTGCGGTTTGTGTTGGGATTGGATCTTGCACAGCAGCGTCGGATCTACAGGCGATTAAGACGTGGTATGATAGCTATTGTGCTGGGAATAAAGGGAACACCGGTTCCACGACTGGGGGCACATCTTCGCCGACATCTACAAATGCGAGCAGCCCGAAGAGTGCTGGAAGTCAATGGTAAGCCTCCCCTAGGTCTTGAATTTAGATAGTACTGATGATGGAGTTAGGCTCGACTCACATTACAAATGGGTCATCGCGCTGGTGGTCATTGTCGTAGCTATTGTCGGTGGCTGGATTGCAGCCTGCTTGCTAAGACGCAGATACATCCGCAAAAAGGAAAAGGAAATCGAGATGCGGCCACCGGTTGCGTGGGGACCGCATCAATTGCAACATGCGACTGGGGGCTACAACTACGGTGATGGAGTCGTTGATACCAGCAGAGGCGGGAAGAGCCATGCTAGCTCATATAACAAAGAGGCTGCTGTGGTAGCAACACCCGCGAATGGGAAGAGAGAAAGCAAAGGCTGGTCATCGAAGAGCAGAAATTGATACCTGTGTACGTTTTACATGGGCGGGAAATGGCTGGAGTTAATGATATAGGTGTTAAAAATAGGTGATTTGGGACACACCCGCGGAAATGGGATTGTAATTGGCAATACGAAGGATGCATATTGGGAATAGGAATGAGGATCTGTATGAGAAATCGCGAAGCTTGTGATGGATATTGCAATGTTGATACTTTACCAAGCCCCTTTCCCTTTCTGCTTCTGCTTCTGCTTCTGCTTCGCTTCGGAAAGTGAACGAGGGCTTGACTACGAGTGTAGAAGGATATTCACTACCATCATTGGAACCACTTCGTCTGAAGTCTTCAGCTCAACTCGACTATTTCTAGCCGAGCTCACGCCGTCTCCCCTTTCCACTCCACCTCTTCAAAACAACAACCCCTATCCCGTACCGCCATACAACAAATAACAATACTCCCAACTTTAACACACGTACATACCATCTTCTCCCTCTTACCTAAACTATCAACCATCCTCACAACAATACTCATCATCACCCCTTGCTCTTCCTCCTCACACTTCTCCCACCGTCCTCCATCCACTACCTCAGCCAGATCCTACAATTCCTCTTCGTCACCTTCTACCTCTTAACATTCTACATCCTCTCTTGTAATAATCTTCTATTCGCTGCTTCTGGGCACGAGTGCAAGACAGCTACGTCTGAACAAGAAACAACTTCAAACTCAATTCAACCTTCTACCTCTTCGTCTTCGCCACCATCACCTTCACATACTGCGGCACGAAGTGGGGGAGAAGGTTACATCTGAATTGACCGCAGATCGTGAGCTCGTTCTCTCAATTTCGATTTTACCTTCGACGTTCATCTTCCAACACGGCAATCTTGAAAACCTCGACATCGCCGAAGGAAGGTGAAATTACCTTGTATTGAAATTCGGTTTGGCATGCCCAAGAACTTGCTGCTTCATTTGCGTTTGAGGATTTGAGGCCATTAGATGGAAGTGAGTACATATTTTGGACTGCGACAGGGACACAAACTTAGAAGATTTCTTGCGAGCTAGGACTCCAGATATCTTGAACTCTCGCGACTTATCTTGAGTCACAAACCTTCGAAGGCAGTTTCGAGGATCTCAGCTCCTAAGTCTTGACATCTCATCACCCCTCATCTATCCTTCTCCCTCAACTTACCTCGTTGACAAACTCTGAACCTCAATCCTTGGGAGTTTTGACGCCCCATCAAACATCAACCTAGTTCATCTTCCCATCCTCGACCTTGACTCATCTGCAATATCAACGGCCTCACCTCTACCCCAACCCGAAGCCCCTCGCCTTTTCCTCTAATCCAACAAATGTACAGATCATCTCTCAAATCTCCGACAACATCACACTCACCTTCTACAGCCAAAAAACTGTCATGTCAGCAAACCGCCATCCCTATCCTCAAGTACCGAATTTAAACTCAACTCCAACCCCGGAAAACACAACAATGCAATCCCCGCGATCGATCGACGTCGAAAATGAATTGGATTGCGTCAGGGCTGAAGCTGATAAGGCATTTGGTCGTGTTCAAGCCAACCTAACAGCGTCTTCAGCACTGCAAAACGCAGCAATAAACTCTAATCAGTTCAACCTTCCAAACACCAGCTCCAACCGCCTTTCCTCTCATCCTCTCATGAACGGCAATATTCAACCAAGCAACCTGCAACACGAACTGCATCAATCCCGTGGTCAACTTTCTGATTCCGATGAGGCTGAGCATAAACACCATACCATGTCTCGCCAACCATTTCTTCAAAGTGCAGCGCCGCTCCGAAATCTCCAAGACTCCCAAGTTGTCATCGCCCAGGTTCAGGAACTGAACAGAGGCCAATTGGAGCAGATTATGGAGTTGAGAATCAGGGTTGCAGTGCTGGAGAATGAGTTGATGCATGCGAGGCGGGATAAAGATGCCGTTTCTAGCAGTCTGGGGATTGTGATCGAGTCGCTTGCTCGGTTCCACAATAACAATCCCACTTCAGGTGCGAGCACTGAGAGAGGTGCACAGAGCGGAGGGGTGGGACTAAGCGTGTCTATGGGAAATTCAAGCATGGGTGGAGATATGGGGGGCGCGAGAATAGATGTCAAGGGACTTGAGAAAGAGATCGACCGTCTCAGGAGAGAGAACAGGGTGTTGAGGAAGCGAGAGAAGGAGATGGGATATGGAGTTGCTGTGAAATCACTTCTTGGTGAGGATGAAGAACATCATGTTCATTTTCGACCCGGAACACCGATTGCAGCGTCTTCTGGGGAGAAGGGGGAGAGCAAAGAACGGGTGCTGAATGGTGGTGGTTTTAAGAATTCTTTCCAGAATGGAGGTGGACATGGACCAACGCCTGAACAACTCATTGGTTCGTGGGGCAATTCGGATCCCAGTTTCCACAATAGTAGCAACGCAAATGGCTTGACATCGAAAGACCTGATCGGCTCATGGGGCAACCCATCTCTCGGTGTCGGAGAAACTGGACCCTCGAACTTCAACAACAGTTTTGGTTCCGGCTCAACAACAGTACCAAACACTCCTGTTCTCAACGCCACAAGCTTTGATACAAGTTTCGCAGACATAGGCTTGCATTCCCTAGAAGAGAACATGGAAATGGACTCAAATGGCTTCCCTCCCGCTCTTTCCTTCCCATACTCTAATCCCAATCCCTCTTCCGCCACTCCTTTAGCACCCGCACAATATGGCATGGGGGAAGAAAAAGACATCGACGCCCAACTCCTCGACAACCAATCGGCCCTCCAGAAATTAAACTCGCTGCCCAAACCCTCGGTTCTCAAGGTTGGATTTGAAGTAGAAGGCACCAAGCGCGGCGAAGACTACGACACCCACCCCCTTCGTGCCCCTCCCAGCTACGCACGCCAACGCTCAATGCGCGACTACGATCATTTTGGCACCAATCCACCGCTTTCTGGATCAAGAGCCCTGAGGAGCGATTCTGATCTAGCGTTGAAGATCTCTGCTGATTTGAGTAAAGACGAGAGTTTGTGGGAGGACGAGGAGAGGGAGGGTGCGGTCGAGATACATATGCGCGCCACCTCCTCTCGTGCGCGGGATGCTGAGACGAAGTTCCCGGATTTCTTCCGCTATGGCATCTCTTACCGCCCTTCTACTTCTGATTCCAACTACCTCCGTACCGTTATGCTCACCAACCTCCCACTTGAAACGGCACTCAGAGATGTGTTGGCGAGAGTTAGAGGTGGTGAGGTGCTAAGTGCGAGTTTGTTTGACACTCGAAGTATCACATCCTCTCTATCAGCGAGAATCGTGTTCCGTCAGAAAGTCGCTGCTGAGGAATACGTTCTTTACTGCAGCCAACATCCTCTCGCTTTCCCCTCCAGCTCCACTTCCGAATCCGACTCCTCCACCTTGACTCCCGCAACCGTAACGATCCTTTCAACGCCAACATACCCTTTGAATCCCCGGATCCTCGGCCGCCTCATCTTCCACGCGCAAACTCGTTGCCTCTCCCTCCCCTCCTTCCCACCCTCATCCTCTCTAAATGAGTTAGAGAGACAACTGAGTGCTGGGAATGGCAGGAGAGCAGATATGTTGGTCGAGATGTGGATCGATGAAGACGGCACTCTACACTTACACTTCTCAGACGTGCTTTCGGCGGACGCTGCGTATAGGATCCTTACACGTGTTCCCGCGTACCGTGGTCTCGAGGTCTTGTTTTCGGATGATCCTTGCGCTGGTCCCGTTGAAGAACTCAGTCTTCCAGTCGAGCCGAGACCGCCGGTGCTGCCTAAGAACTGGGCGGGGCTTCAGAAGCGTGCTATGGGTGGATGTGCAAATGGAGATGGAGATGAGGTTGTGAAGGGAGGGGAAGGTGGGGAGCGGAAGAGACTTGCTGCTCTCTCGAATCAGAAAGTCGAGATCCCGAGTTTTAGCGGCCGGGGGTTGCAGGGGGACAGCTGGGCGGATGAGGTTCTTGAGGAGCTGGAGGGGGAGTGTCCTGCTTCGGATTTACTTCAAACGACGACTTCTCGTGTTGAAATGGAAGTTGAGATTGGGGGCAAGGAAGGGGCTGGAGTCGCGGCACCGCCGAACTCACCTACGCATGGTTTTGCAGAGATGGAGAATGGCGTAGTTAATGGAGAAGGAGAGTGCGACATTAACGCGATATTGGTTCGGAATGTCAACGAAATGATGCTCCAGGGTGGCGAGGCGTGGTGGAAAGACGAAGGCCTCACCAAAGCCCCTGTGGGATTGGCGGGCAGCAAGTATGCGCCTCGTGTTCCTTCTTTCGAGGATGTTGGCGAGAGACAGAGATCTGGACGTCACGACAGCCAGAATTCCAACCCTCTAGCCTCTGCCGAACATGACCTTGTCAACAAAACCGAAACCACGACGGCCGGGGCTACCAACGCGGTATGCGAAAATGGCAATGCTCAGTCGGAGGAAGACAACGATTCCTACTCCACCTTCTCAAGCAAAGAAATCGCAAACCACCGCGTCCAACTCCCTCCCTCGCAAACTCTTGTCTCGTTGTTACCAACAAATCACAATCTCAACCCCAAGAAACTCAATAAATCACCACCGAAAGTCAGCTTGCACGATCTACTTGCTTCCTCGCCATCAGCCTCGCCTCCCTCTTCGAACCCCTCATCCCCACCTTCGAATCCTCACCACCACCGCAAGAATAAGAACCTGTACGAGGAAGCAAATGAGATGGGTGGGGTAGCCAGAATGCCGCGCGGTCCAGAAGGCGGTAAAGCTGGATTCGGAGGGCTGGGGGCCGGAAAGGGGATCAATGGGTATGATAGCGAGGAAGCGGAGACGGATGAGCTGAACCTTCGGATTCCAAGCGAGAAGTTGAGACTCGATGCTCTTGATTCACTCTCGCCGGTTTCTGAGGTGCTTAATCCGGATGAGATTTCGCTTTCTCTTTCTGATGCTGAGGACTCTGAAGACGAGAAGTTCGAGTTGGAGAAACAAGCACGAGTCGAGCAGATGGTTGCCTGGGAGTTGGTGAGCGCTTGACTAGCGGGTCTCGCTGCGCTTCTTCTTTTCGCGGTTTTGATAAGATTGCTGAGAATTTGAGATTTGCCATCATATCATCGAGCTTGCATGCACGCTCCTCGTTTTCGGATTTATGCGGGAGGGGAGGGGAAGGACGGAAGTAAGGGAGGGTGGATGGTGGGGAACCAGGACTTTTATGTTTTTCATTTCATTTACTTTATTTCGATTTAGCAAGCAAATAGCACACAAGGAAAAGGGGAAAGGCACGCACGGGAAGGGGTAACCAGGGCTTTTACCAGGCAAAGAAGCGAATATTATGAGATCAGATCATGGGCATGCTGGGATATGAGCGCTGATTTTGTTTCTTTGCATTTTCATGAAAATTACTTTAGATGGAGAGAGATTTATGGCTTGAGGAATGAAAACAAACATATTTAATAACCTTTCTCCTTTTTTTAATGTCAGGTTTTTCGTTCATCGTCACTACCTTTTAGATCTGATCATCTGGTTTAAGAGAGTGTTTGCCGATCTGATTTCTTAGTTTACGGTTTTGATGGAGATTCAGAAGGGAAAGTTCTGCCCTGTGCAGCCAAATATTGACGAGTCTAGGTACGTTCGGATTTTCAGGGCTAGGAGCTTGCAGATATCCTCTCTATTGCCTGTGTTCTTGTCATTTACCAAGTGGGAATCTCACCCATATGATTGCCTCAACACTTTCCTCGAGATCTTTCTTCAGGTGTACAGAACCATCGTAAAGCCTCCAAACTTATGTTAATACGCCACTGGTGGTTGCGGTTTCACTTCGTCGCGTTTGCCATTGAGGTGTCTGATAATGCATCGCTCGGTGTGGAATATGCCAGTCTCGTTATCGCCGACAATTTATGCTAAGAGCAAAGACCCATGTTGCTGTGAAAGTGACGTCAGATGCTGGGGGGACCATTGATTCATTCCGAAACGGAGAATGTTCAGTCGGTGGCCATTCAACCCCGACCCGTCCATTCGCCCTCCAAATCCTGCTGCAAACTCAGATGACAATTGAACTTGTTCACCGCTCTGCGCCTATTTGAATCTTTCCCCCAAATATGTGACATCTCGCCCCAAAATCCAAGCCTTGCATGCTGCCTTGAATCACGAACTTGCCTCCTTGGATCAATAATTGGGATGCCCATAGGCATTGTAGTGGTGTTCTCGGCTGGTATTGCAACGCGATAGGCAATGGTCCTCTCCGTTCGCACCGGCGGATTCCACGGCATCAAAAGATGTAGCAGCGCATTAGATAAGGCCCTGGTTTCACTTTTGTAAGCTGTCCGTTTTCCGCCCTGTGATCAAAACAATGTGGACGCATGGAATACTGATCCCATTTCGGAGGATTGGGGCATCTTCGTCCACTTTCTTACTTTAGCCGACTATATGTGGATTTACCGAGCCCCTACTATGCATGCACAATACCAAGGGTAGCAAGGAGTGGCCGGTGGGAAAAGTGGACGGAAGTTGCTTATTGAAGTGATGTATTCTTGCGTGCTTTCTACTGTGGACAGTAATACATTTCCAAAACCTCTATCTTCAGCTGTTAGGATCGGACTTGGTAGTTTCAGGTTCCCGGAAAGCAGGCATCCCATATGCAGAGTCACCACGTGGATTTCTGGGTGGAGAACAATGTAATCATGATTTGAGTCACCGGCTCTCCAGGCGGAGAGTACGGGACGGAATTTTAATTACGTTTCCCGGAGAACATACGGGGGTCATCTGTGGACACTCCACTTCTGCCTTGCAGATCCCTTGCACGGCCAGACAAAAAGGAATCAGCAAATACGTCTTCTCTGAGAGTCTGTTAGACAGCGGCAATATGTTGCACTTAGCTTCCATCGGTTTAATTGTCATCCACGCCCTCTCTGCGGTTGCATCCCCAAATTCACAAACTCTTGGTGTTGAGTTCGGTTCAACTCCAAAGTCTCTTCCAATCTTGACTCTTCCATACGGGAGATGGCGGGCAGCAAGCTACGACAGTGTCAATGATGTATGTCTCCTGGGCGAGAGGATTCCCATCTCCCAAGCCGACCTCGGATTTTGAATCACGAGAGATGATGAGACTAATACACCACTAGATTTACACGTTCAAGAACATCAGATTTGCTGCTCCTCCTACTGGAAATCTGCGATGGGCCAAACCGGCGCCCCCAGCTCTCAATCGTACCATCCAGGATGGGAGCTACGGCAATGCATGCCCACAAGGAACTCCACCTGGAGCGCCTGGGTAAGTTTGCCTCTACTAAAGCGCACTGAATGAAATTCTAACTCAATGCACAGAGGTCAGTTGAGCCCTAAGTATATCAAACATACTGGTGCTAACCGTGAACTCATCAGATTTCACAGGAGGTGCAGAGGATTGTTTGTTTCTCGAGTAGGAAGAAAAGCTCTCGGATTTCTGAATCCAAGAGACTGATTCCAATTCTAGTCTATATGTTCCACGGCATGCGTTGAATAACCCGAGCCTAAAATTGCCTGTCACCGTTTGGACATACGGGGGGTAATCGCCAGCCTGCTGAACGCTCACGGCGCTTCGCTAATTACCCACAGAGCATACATCTTTGGGTCGAAAGACGGCCCATTTACCGGCAATGGACCAATTGCAATTTCTGGAGGGAAGATGATCTTTATGACATACAATTATCGCGTATGCCTGAAGATATATTCCAGAACGTGATTTAGAAGACTGATAGTTACCCCAGGTTGGCTCTTTTGGTTTCCTTGCTGGCACAACGATGGAGAAGCAAGGTTTGCCTAATGCTGGGTTCGCTCTTTAATTGAACTCTCGTTAATATAAGTTGACTTTTCTTCTAGCTTCTACGATCAGAGAGCAGCCTATCAATGGGTATGACTTCCAGCATTCTGATTCTAGTCTGAGAGTCACTGAGATTGTTTAGGTACAAAACTACATTTCCCTGGTTGGTGGGGACCCTGCTCAGGTCACTGCATGGGGAGAATCTGCTGGAGCTGGATCGATCTTGCACCATATCACGGCTTTTGGCGGCAAGCAAGACCCTCTGTTCCGTAAAGTTGTTATGCAATCCATTGCTTCCGAAATACTCGTCGATCGTCGAGGGGAGGTCGAGAGCTTCTACCAAGAATTTCTCAACGCTTCCGGCTGCGCTGGCCAGACTATTGCATGTCTCCGTTCTGCACCCCTCGCCACTCTGGTCGCCGCCAATCAGAAAGTTACTTCGAATGTTGGTCCTTCTGCTTTCAAACCTGGACCTGCTGCTGATGGTGCTTGGGTTCGACAAATGCCAGCACTTGAACTTGCCTCTGGGAACTACTTTGCTGGGATAACAAGCCTTATACTGTCCCATGTTTCCAATGAAGGCTTCGTTTTTGTTGATGGAGAAATCCAGACGGATCCTGCTTTCGCTAATCTCGTCAACTTCATCATTCCTCCATACGCACCTACTTTGAGAACAGCCGTCGTCAACTTTTATCCATCGCCCAACACGCCAGGCAGCCCTTACCCCACTCAAAACGATCGCACAATTCAGTATCTCGACGATACCAACTTTCTCTGCAACTTGCGGTACCTGAACAATGTCTTCCAGGGTAAGACTTGGACAATACAGTACGGCATTCCTCCTGGTTTTCACAGCGATGACTTGACACCCACCTTCTACAATGGCTCAGGCGCAGCAACATCAACGCTGGATGCCATCTACAAAGACTACCAGAGCTATCTCGTCTCTTTGAGCACTACAAGGAACCCTAACACTCACCGTAATACTGCTAACAACCCGGCAACCATCAACTGGCCTCATACGACCGGACAGCAGCAGGAGCAGCTGAGCAATGTTTTGAATGTGGGCGGTACTGAGTTCACTTTGATCACGAATCCGGAGCCGCTCAAGAGCCATTGCGACTTTTTCTTGAACGTTCAGGCCGCGGTTACTCTAGCTGGAGGATATGTCCCACCTGGCGGTGCAGTTGCGAATAACCTCGGGATCACCAACCCGCATCCAAGCGCAAACTACACAACACACCGGTAGACGAAGGGACGAGCTGGGAAGATACAGCGAACTCGGTTATCTAACAACAGATAAAACTATTCAATCTTTGGACCTAATAAAGAACTTAATGGAACATTTTCGATTTTCATGTTCCTTTCGTTTTATGATGAGCATTCACTGGTGACTGGATGTGAAGCTCGCTTCGGTAACCGAGCTGCCCCTGAAGCCCCTTAAGCCCTTTACTAAAAGTTCGCTTATTGCGACTGTGAGGGGCAACATCGACTCTTAACTTCAATATGATTACTTCTGCGAGAAAACAATAAGCATGGATCTCATAATGTTTATTATTAATGGAGCTTAGAGCAAAAGTAAATAACTTTATTAGAAAGTTATTACATATATTATAATAGGGATTTTAATTATTATATAAATTTTAGTTTAATAATTAGTTTATTTTCTTTTACTTGCTTTATAAAAAGTCTTAAGTAAAGAAATTAGCTATACTAATAGCTTATCTAGTTTATATAAGTATAGCTAATAGTAGTAATATAAAAGTAATTCCTTTAATCTTAATTACAAGTTTTAGCTAATTAAATAAAGTAATTAATTTAATTAAAATAAAGAAATATTAGTTTTTTCTTCTTTATATATCTATTATATTTAAAGCTATTATTAGCTAAATTCGAGTAAAAGAGAAGAACTTCCTGAAATTAATATAAGCTAGCTTTTTAAAAAAGAAGTTATAGCTAATTTAGGTATTTAAGAATTAGTCTTTATAATATTTATATTTATAACGGATTTTATTAAATTAAATATTAATATATTAGTTAATAGCTAGCTTTAAAAACAAATAGAAATAAAAAAATAATAAGATAATAAATAACTTTATATTTAAGTACTTTTAATTAATTAGGGGTCTTATAAATATATAAAATCCGTATTCTGGAAGCCAAAATATAATAAATTCGAGTAATTAAAAGTAAAAGGCGCTATTATTACCTAAAATAATGCGTGAAGTATTAAGAAAGATAAAATAAAGCCTTAAAAGTCTATTGGGAAGGTTTTTATAAATCCTTTAGGTCTAGAAAGAAAGTTATCGAGTAAATAGTGAGTTCGAGAAAAACGTTATAGGTGACTTTAGAGTCCGGACCATGCGGCAAGCCAATAGATTTAGATCGAGATCATGCGGCACCACCGGTGCTGCAGCCTAAGGAAAGCACCCCCGGCAGCCATTGTGTGGAGGTGTAGGTAGAGGGGTGAGCTCTCTATTGGTGGCAACCCCCCGCCGGGGGGGGGGGAGCGGTTTGTTTGGAAACGTTTTGCCCCTAAGCCTAAGCCAAAAAAAATTGAACGATGTTGGAAAGCTGCGCAGCCGCTAAAGGTCCTCTACAATTTGTGAATAAAAGTCCAAGGCAAGGTGAAATGAGTGCTATGAAATTTGCTATTTAATACTATATCATCGAATGTATAATTGAGCAGTGATATAGTTATATAAGCTAAATAAATAAACGCATAGTATTATCTCTTTAGTTAAGGTCAACGCAAGTCTCAGGCTACTGTACTACTTGTAGTCTCTTCAGTGTGTGGGCTAACAGTCCTTCTAGCTTTATTAAAAATAGTTACTATACAACCCGGTCTGCGCTATTATCCGGTACAGATCTGTGAATCTCTTAGGATATATGTCAATGGAAACTCTCCAAAGCTTTCGAGAATATAAAACTGATTTCCATGGTTCGAGTATATTTTGTTGCGGGTCGCTTAATGAATAAATATTTACTCTGAACCCGCCTTATATAATGGCGACCAATTTCGTCACCACAATCCAACTACAACCCCGAATCAAACATACGGCACCAAAGTTTTCGACTATTTCCCCTAAACATCACAAAACAAATCGAATCCTACCTCAACAACTCCCACAACCACCTCAGGTCGTCAACATCAACCTTCTAGTACCATGTCACGACTCCCAAACATCCTCAAGCAGCTTCCACCCTCTTAGATCGTATTTCCTCAACACTATTTCGCAACTTCAAAAACTCCTCAAACAACTTCCACAGGACCACAACTTCAAGTCGTCTTTGCTGCACCATTACGTCCACAGCCGGCCACCTCATTCACAAAGTTCTCCGACTTATCCCTCGAACTACAACGTATGGCATGGGGACATGCAGCAGTGAAACGCCGTTACATCCACATCTGGTCCCTAAAATACATCCCTCTCCCCTGGAGCGGACCCCAACTCTCTCCCCTCGTCCCCAGTCAACTCCTATATGCGGGAATCACGCATGCCAGTCGCGAGTCCCGCAAAGAAGGTGGCAAATAGTAAACCAAGTGTCTGGAGCGCCCACTAATCTGCATTGATAAGGAGTATATGGAGTATGTGCGGAGAAACACTGTTTATGTCAATTTCGAGGTTGGCAGGATTACTCTCTAGGATACAGGGTCCGCGACGACTATTGCTTAGGACCGGGCTAATTCGCTCAATATCCCGTTTAAAGAAATGCGAGAAGAAAAAAAGAGCACGAAATTTTCATGTATTTAGTGATAATCCCCATTACTTGGACATGATCTTGAAGTTGGTGAACGTCAAGGAGTTCACTATCCTTCCGATTCGGGAGACGCAGACAGAAGAGGACGTGCATCGGGCTCTTAATCAGCACCTGCGCTTTCGCGGATTCACGAGTTCGGATCAGTTCAAGGCTTGGGGATTGGACATCGAGATTGAACATAAGTGGGTTCCAGTGGAGGTGAGCCTTGAGTCTTGTGCTGCGGATGCCGTTTCTTGCGTTGCGGATACTAGTTTTTGTAAGATTACATGGTTTTGCTGAGAAGACCTTGGGGCAATCAACTAGACAGACTTGTCGGTTACTCTCGGGATTGAGCAATGAAGAGGGGTATTTCTCAGCCTTGGTATTTACTCGCGCATCTCGCAGTCATAAATCAAACATCTTGATCGGCATGCTGTGTTCTCCCACATGAAGGGTTATCAGAATTAGATTCTCTCACCTTGAACCTAAGGTCTTACCGTCTCTCATATAATGTAATGCGTCAAATGCCTCCTAGTTCCCTCCATCCACTGTCATATGACATATGATATCACCATATTCCCCATTTATACCAGCGACAACCTCACCAACACTGATTTATCTTTTTAAATAATCTCACTCTCACAATCCAGCCACCCGTAATCTTTAAATTTAGCTACTAACCCGACTCTTCCGTCTCCCAACTTCCAGCCCCCTACTCCCCGTCATCTGATCACTTTTATTATTTGTCTCAATAACTAATTGCGATTAGGGATGGACAATTAAATTTAATTGCTATCCCATTAAGAAATAATTTAACTTAATCCTCTTTTGACCATTAAACATTAAATTAAGTGGGTCTTGAGTAGATTTTGAATCCGGCCAATCAGAGGGCTAGAATCCAGTGCATGCGATACACACTTTCTTTGCATTAGTAAAAACACTACTAATATCATTACTATCAATACCACTATTCCTCCTTTAAGTAAGGAGAACTGGTCAGATCTTAGTGCCTTTATCGACGAGATACTAGCATCAGATATTACTATGGGTGGGGAGGAATAAAAATATAACTTCATTCTTAATGTTATGCCACGTGATTGATATTTTCATTAAAAGTCATAAATTACGCATAAAATTACGCATTTAATAATGGCTTGACCATTAATAATAATTTAATTGATTAAATTTTTGCCATCCCTAATTGCGATAGCATTTCAATAAGTGCTGAGTCTCATATAAGGTGAGCTTCTCAGAGGCTCCACCATCATCATTGGCGGCTGACCAGCCAACTCAAATCGGGACAAAGTACAGTCAGCACTCGCAGCCCGGCCTAATTCGGACATTGTGCCATGGCACCGGATCCCCACAACAAGATCTCTGATTTGCCAGCCGTGCTACCGGCTGTTGAGCATTTCTTTGAGTTTGACGCTGCCATCGGCGTTCATAGGATAGTTGAGGGTTCGTGGTCGCCACTGAGGCAATTAGTTTTGAGTTAAAGTCTCACTCAGCTCCAAGCTTTTTAGCTTCAAGAGCAACATTTCCGATTAACCGCTGATCTGACCCTACGTGCAGTGCAGTAGATAACTAGATAACTCTCATTTTCCCTCGAGATAAGTCCCTCCTTTCCCTAGTCTTCTTGATACCTCTTTTGTCTCTCATTCCAAAAGTGAAATCAAAATTAATATTCACAATTCAAGTAAAATGGGCGAAATGACTCCCTCCAAAGTCCTCCTATCCGAAACTATCAGAGAACCCCTCCCAGGTCCCTCCCCCTCCCTCTACGACCTCCTCAATTCCCCGGCCCTCAAATACCCACACCGCACAGCGCTCGTCTGCATGCACCAACCGTCGACCTTCCTCTCCACCCACACCACTTCCCCATCCCACCCACAAACACCGCCCTCCGCTCTACCCCCAAAACAACAATACCTCCGCTGGACATTCTCGCAACTGGCCACCGCCTCACACACTCTAGCCCGTTCTCTCGCCGCTTCGGGAATCAAACCTGGAAACAGGATTGTGGCTTTTGTTACCAATGGTGCTGAATGGCATGTTTTCTTCAGAGCAAGTTTGGAGTTGGGATGTGCTTTTGCTCCGTTGAATCCCAAGACGGCGAGTAATGCTGCGGAAGCGAGGCATTTGATGGAGATGCTGTATCCATCTGTTGTTTTGGTGCAAGACCCGGCTGTTGCAAAGAAGCTGGAAAGCATCGCCAATGTGCGCGTGAAGCTGTTCTCTCCTCTTGAAAAGGAGATGACCACGCCCCCGAGCTGGGAAGACTTGAGCTCCTTCATGGACCGGGCGAAGCCTTTGCCTTCTGATCTTGTGGAGAAGATGAACATCAAGAGGAAAGACGGAGACGTTGTTGTCGTGCTCATGACTTCCGGTACAACGAACCTGCCAAAAGGGTGCCCTATCACCAACCGAGGTTATGTTTCACAAATCAGGGCTATAAGCCTTATGATCGAGTTAGAGAAGGACGACACGAGAAATAGTCTCAACCATTCAATACCATTCCATATCATGGGCGCGAACTCCAGCCTGACGTGCCATGCTGCTGGTCTCAAGGTCGTTCATCCCGCTGCTGCTTTCTCTGCTCAATCGAGTATTGAAGCTATCAAACTAGAGCGCTGTTCAGACATCCCCGGTGTCCCGGCGATAGCCCATGCGATGATTGCTCACGAGAGCTTGAAGGGTGTGGATACAACATGTGTGAAGAACGTTATTCTTGGTGCGGCGACGATCTTGCCAGAGACACTGAGGATTGCGATGAAGGGGCTCGGAGCGGAGAGAGCGAGTGAGGGGTACGGGATGACGGAGATGGGGTCGTGTGTGATGCATCCGTATGGGCAGCTGACTAGCACCATCCCTGAGAGAGTCACGGCTGGGGTTGCGATTCCGGAGGCAAAGGTCAGAGTTTGTGTTCCTGATAGCAATGGTGAGGTAATTCCCCGGGGAGTAGCAGGAGAACTTCACGCTGGAGGGCCTCAGATTATCAAGGAGTACTGGCTTGGTGCTACTAAGAGGAGCACAGATGCGTTTTATGATGATCATGAAGGACGTTGGATTAGGACTGGTGATCAGGCTGTTATGGATGAGAATGGCGAGATCAAGATCGTGGGCCGGTACAAGGATATGATTATTCGTGGCGGGGAGAATATTTCTCCTAGTGCGATTGAATCGCTATTGTTGAGCCGCTTCGATTTGATGGCTGAGATTGTTGCTTTGCAAGATGAGATCGCGGGGGAGATTCCGATTGCTATTGTAAAAAAGAGGGAGGGGCAAGAGGTTGATCCGTTTAAAGTTAGGGAGCTGCTTGTGAAAGAGTTGGGTGCTGCTTGGGTGCCGGAAGAGATTATTGATGTGGAAAGTTTGGGTGTTGACGACTACCCGAGAACCACGACTGGCAAAGTTCAGAAGAACAAGCTGAGAGAAATTTTCATGAAGCAACGAGAAAGCCAAAGCACGATTGCTGCTGGTGAAAGTATGCTGGATATGCTGTTGAGGTTGTGGACGAAGCTTTTGGGTCTTCGTCCTAACACACTGACCGCTGAGAGTTCGGTTCATGATTGGGCAGACTCATTGATTCTGGCTCGATTCTCCGCAGTGCTGCATCGTGAAGCTGGACACCAGATCACCTTATCCGAGCTCATGGAGCACGGGACACTTGCCGCACAAGCAAAGCTCTTGTCGGGCCGTGGATCCTCAGCAGGAAGCATCTCTGAACTCAAGCCGAAGCGGGACGGTCCTCCCACTGTCGACGACATGGCCCATGCCCGCGGTGATCCGGCCAGAGCAAAGCGAACCGAGGAATTGGCCAACAAAACTCTCTCACCCATCGGTCTCAGCTGGAAAGATGTCGAAGACACGATCCCTATGAACATCATCCAAGAAATGTTCATGGAATACAAGCGTCCGCAAACCAACAATCATCGTCACGCATGGGCTTGTCCTGGTTCTAACATGTCAGGGTTGAAGGAAGCAATTGAGGCAGCAGTCACTCACCACAGCATGCTCCGAACAATGGGCCTCTACTTTGACAATACGACTTCCATGCACTTGACGATTCGACCCTCGGCAAAGTGGTTCTCGCACTGCATTACGTTCGTCGACCCCGTCGAGACCGCCGAAGATCTCAACACCCTCGTCTACAACGACCCCAAGCTCGACTACGCCGCCTTCCCTGGCCCTCTCTTCCGCTTCGTAATCACGCACATCAAAGACGAGAATTGTGCCGGGCTCGTCTACATGGCGCAACACTCTGTCTTCGACGGCGTCTCCCTCCCCTTATTCATCGAAGACTTGAACACTCTTCTCGTTTCCCCCGCAGCTGTGCTGAAACCACACGTCCCCTATAAAGCATGGGCAGACAACTACTACAACGGTCAAGATTCCGTCATCGCTCACACACATGTAGCCTGGCAAGCCCAGCGCCTCCGGGGCATCTCCTTAAATCCCGCAACGCTGTTCCCCATCCAACGAGCACCAGAATGGTTCAAGGGCTCCAGTATCGGCTGGATCGACTCCAAAACCGGGAAACCAGGCCAACCGAGAAAGTCTCTCGACGCCAACCCCACCGGAGCAAAAGGTCTCTTCATCCAAGGCAAGCTCCCCGATATCCAAGCCCTTAAGATCCAGCACGGAGTCGAAGGGTCTCAAATTGTGAAAGCCGCCTTAGCTGTTGTGACAACGAAGTACACGAAGCAGGAATACGCATTGTTCGGACAAATGCAGGCGGGTAGGACGTGGCCGTTCTTGCTTCCATGGCAGGTGGAGAGAATGCCGCCAGCTATGGACGTCGATGGTCCTGCCGTGCAAAGAACAATAAACCGTATCCCTGTCAACTCTGAAGAAACCGTACTCTCGATGTTGAGCAGGCTGCAGGCGGAGCAGCTGAATTTGAATAAACATGCGTATGCGCCGCAGCATCACTTGATTGCGGCGATGGAGAGGGAAAAGGAGGGAGAAGGAGCGTTTCTGACGGATGCGCTTAAGAGGCAGATTTTCAATTGGTTGCCTGTTCCTCCAAGCTGGGAGTTGAAGGGGTTGAGGAAGGTGCAGATTGAAAGTAGGGCGGATTGTGGGTTGTTGTGGAATTTCGTGATGGTGGATCAGACGACGACGATGGTTAATCCTACTTGGGACGATGCGCAGTTGAGGAAGAGTGAGGTGGAGGAGATGGCGAGGGAGATTTTGAGAGTTGCAGAGGAGTTTGCGACGATAGGGAATTGGGGGAAGAAGGTAGGGAGTGTGGTTTGAGGATGAGGGAAAGGGAAAGAGAAACGGGAGATGGAAAATGTTCTTGTATTTGCACCGTTGAAATTTAGTCTCCAATTTTGTCCTGTTATCCCGTTGTCCCGTAGTCATTTCCCCGAAACCCGTTCTCGACTGCGAAGTCCATAATCAAACCGGAGGTGACTTCGGATGCTATATCCAACCGTCTATTAGGATACATTGATGAGATTGGCGGAATTGAGAGGAAGGAAGGAGATACACGCTTCATTGAAGTCATGGGGCTCATGCAGCCAGTGGCGACGAGGCCGGCTGTGAGGATTTCTTGCGTGGATAGGATGTACATTTTGCGTTTAGTTGACGGAAGATTACTGAATATTGGTTCGTTCGAGGTTGGCAAGGAGTTCAATGGCGTTGTGACAGGAGAGAAGGTGGGGAATATAAACAAACACGAAGTACAACTACAGGATGATGGTGATGCTGTGGCAGAACGTTAATCCGAGCTTGCGATGACGATGGCAACGCCAGAGCTTCTAGCTTTTCGCTTGAGAAGCTCTTTGGCAGGGAATCAAAGAATTCACAATATTATCAATACGCGTTGCTGTTGCCTGGAGGTTTGAGCACTTGCTCCTCATGCCACTTCATCGACACATTGATGCGAGGTTTGATGGATGGATGTCTGCCCGGAGCGGGGAAGCCGTAGACCGTGATCGCAAAATGGTGGACCACATCGAGAACTTCACTCGAGTCCTCGGACGATCTGGGTACCTCGTGAAGGAGAAGAGGTGAAGCTAAATTTAATATTTAAGCCTCTGCGGCGAAGAAGAGGTCAGTTGAGTGTGTTCTCCATGCTCGGCTTGTTGACTGAAAAGAAAGAGAGGGAGTCGCGAGTCGATGTCTTCGGCTTCGGCCCCGGTAGGCTGCGTCGAAACCGAAACCGTAACACCTTTTGGTTGCTCGGGTCACTCGTGATCAGGCTGCAGTTGTGGCTTAGCCTTAATCATTGTCCGGCATAGACACGTGGCAAGGACGTTCCCGCCATCACCATGCCTTTGGGACCGTCGGTCGCTCTCACCTCCTTCTTGGTCATTCATCAGAACATTCCAACGGACACTGGTTCGGCATTTGGCGCGTCAGCGACATCTTGTACTATGTCTTCCCACCCATATTGCATCCTTCCCCCAGACGGCGACAATATCCGCCTGCTCCGACTATTGCCCAATGAAGACGAGGCTGCGCCCGTACAGTGCGAGCTTCGCAAATATTCTCTACAGAAGTTAGGCCCACGAACTCATTTATACGAGGCTTTATCCTACGCCTGGGGCGATGCGCGCGAGACTTTACCTATCTTGGTAGACAATAATCAGTTTCCTGTCACAGTCAACCTCCATGCTGCGTTATTACGTCTTCGAGATCACTCTTTCGAACGAATCATATGGATTGATGCTATTTGCATTAACCAAAAAAACCCACAAGAGCAGGGTTATCAGGTCCAGCTTATGGCAAAGATCTATAGCAACGCACATCGTGTTATTGTTTGGCTCGGAGAGGAAGCAATAGAGATAAAAGGAGCCCTCGAAGATATACGGCTTGCTGCTAATAAAGAACTTCTGGGGCACTCGAAGAAGGAAATAAATAAGCAAGCAATTCTCAATTTACTCCAACGGCCGTGGTTCCGACGCATCTGGGTAAGGGAATAAATGCCTTGCGATAATTACTAGACGACGTTAATATAATTGTTTTAGGTGCTTCAAGAGGTTGCCGCAGCTCGACATGTCGTAATAATGTGTGGCTCTACAGAGATTGATGGATACGCATTCTGCTCAGGAGTAAAGTCCCTACAGCTCTCCTATATGGCTTCTCCAGAATTGCAGACTCTCCCTTCAGTTACCTATTTAATAGAGTACGCTGGCCTCCGATCTAAGTATACGGCAAATTCGCCAGAGAGATTCTCTCTAGAAATACGACCTTTGGCCGAGTTAATAGACATGTTCCATACTCGTCATGCTTCGGATCCTCGCGATAAGGTCTATGCTTTGCTTGGTATGAGCCTCAACGATCCTGGTAAAGCTGCTTTACAGCCCGATTACACGATTTCCTGGGAAAAATTATTTGAAAAACTTGTCAAGTACATTCTTAGTAAAGATATATTCGTGGAGACTTCTAGCCAGAGGCCAATGATTAAGAGTAAGGGCTGCATTCTTGGCCAGGTGTCCTCGATAGAAAGCGATAACGGACAGAATTTGAAAATCACATTCACATCCAAAAACCGAGCTTGGTGCTTTGACAACGAGATACAATGGACTCTTGGAGCATCGGCAAAATCTATCCAAGAGCGGGACACCGTTTGCCTTCTACAAGGAGCTTCAAAGCCTACGATTATTAGGCTACACAAGGATTTCTTTGCAATTATTATAATTGCAGTTACTCCTCTAAACGAGAGCGGAAGTTCCAGACAGCGAGCGCTTTCTAAATCGATAACACGCTTCCCGCGTCACTTCCTGCTCGTCTGGGACTGGGAGCAGCTCCTAGAAGAGTCGCAAGATCAAGAAGAATCAAAAAATTGGTTGTCTTTCGACCAAGTGACAAGAACATGGAACGTTGCACTAATATTGGAAGATTTGGATGAGTATGAAAAGGCAAAATGGAGGATTCAAGAAGCGATTAAGGGCTACGAAACGATTTTTAAAGGAAAACAGTCTACATTACAAAATCAACGAGGTCTAACACCATTATTATGGGCTGCAGAGAACGGGTACGATGTATTAGTAAAGCTACTACTTGTAGAAGACGGTATTGATCCGGACTTGAATGATAGCCGGGGCAAGACGCCGCTCTCGCGGGCTGCTTGTAACGGGCACGAGGCTATTGTCAAGCTATTACTCGCAACTGGCCATGTCGAGGCTAGCTCAAAGGATCGGCACGGACAGACGCCGCTCTCGAGGGCTGCTTGTAACGGGCACGAGGCTATTATCAAGCTACTGCTCGCGACTGGCCAGGTCGAGGCCGACTCGAAGGATAGCTGGGGCGGGACCCCGCTCTCGGAGGCTGCCTGTAACGGACACGAAGCTATCAAGCTACTGCTTGCGACTGGCCAGGTCGAGGCCGACTCGAAGGATAGCTGGGGCGGGACCCCGCTCTCGCGGGCTGCCGAGAACGGGCACGAGGCTATTGTCAAGCTACTGCTTGCGACTGGCCAGGTCGAGGCCGACTCGAAGGATAGCTGGGGCGGGACCCCGCTCTCGGAGGCTGCCTGTAACGGACACGAAGCTATTGTAAAGTTGCTACTCGAGACCGGCCAAGCTAAGGCTGACTCAAAGAATAAGTGGGGCGAGACGCTGCTCTTTTGTGCTATTGAAAACGGGCACGAGGCCGTTGTCAAGCTATTGCTAGCGACCGGCGAAGTTAAGGCTAACTTGAAGGATAATCAATACAGGCAGAGGCTACTCTCGTGGGCTGCTTATAACGGGCACGAGGCTGTCATCAAGCCACTGCTCGCGACCTGCCAGGTTAAGGTCGACTCAAAGGATAAATGGGGCGGGATGCGATTGTTGAAATTGGTACGCTACCATAGCTAGCTTACCAGTCCTTCCAGCACCAGGTTCAACCACTAATTTAGGGTTCTCCACTCTCATTTGTCATGCGTCATTCGCCGAGCTTACCAAGCTCACTAGTATATTGTCATTTTGATTACCTTTGATTTATTAGCTGATTAATAATGTATCGGAGAAAGCGGGCTCGGCATTACCGGTATTGCCGAAGGGTAATGGGAATAAATCCCTTACTTTGGACACTTTTCCTCTGTTTCTAGAACTCACTCTGCTATATCTAGTCATTCTGCAGTCTGTCAACCTCCAATATATCGATTTTCCATTAATAAATCGATTACTTTTCAATAGCGATGTACAGGTGTTGCGCAATCTCAACCCCCACCATCGAAAATTCTCTCAATATTCCCAGCGACGCTCACTGACCGGCCATTTTTTCACGATCGATAAAAAGAAAAATGATTGCACAAATACAGATGAAATGAATTGAATCGCAAACTCCAGACGAAGGACACGAACGAAAGCTGGCAGACAGATCACAAGAGGAGCTTCCCCATTCAAGTACCCCACCACCTTATCGCTCCGCCTCTTCCACTCCCATCAATTAGCACAAATCCTCCATCAGCATCGCCCTCCAACTGTGCAAGGGGACGTGGTATTATTGGATGCGTGTTCTAAGCTTCACGGGTGTCGTGTGCTGAGGCCTGGGGTGCAGGGCTTGCTCAACAACGAAGAGCGGTTCTGCCGACTGGTGGAAAAGTGCGTGAGGCTGCCTTTTGGAACAGGTGGGAGAGAGTGAGATTGTTTCATATTTTGTGCGCGAATACAGAGAGATGTGGATGGGAGAGATAAGAGGATTTGATATCGTGTTGTGCATTGAGTTGATGGGGCAGGAGTGGATGTGAGGTCGGAGCTGACTTCCTATTTTTGGATGGAGAAAAGCCTGGATAATCGCCGCAGGAGCCGTTTCGACGTCCTCAGCAGGCTCTCCGGCGTTTACCTTCTCTTCCTGTTCATATTACCGCATTTCATCAACTTGATCTCACCTCGTCTAACTGTCTGCAAGTCTCGATCGCAAATTGCTCATGCTGCCTCGGTTCTTTTGGTGAAGCTCACCTTGAAAGCACCAAGCAGGTGCTCTGATGTCGCCCGTAAAGCTGCGGTCTGGCAAGTTTACGAACGCTGAAGAGAATGAACAGAGTCAACAGACAGGCGATACAACTGCAAATCGTCGCATGCAAGAGCCCAAACGATGGCGTACGGTGCCTTTCCTTTGAAGTATGCCAACGAGTATTGGTACTTTGGGTGAGCTGTGGGGTAATTGATGCCACACATGGCGAATCAAGTTGAGTGCGCCTTGGGACTTCACCGTTCAAAATAACCACGGGTCTTACTGCAAGACTTCATTATCGGAAATAGGCCGTGGAGACATTTCAACTCCCGATACGCTTGAATTTCTAAAGGGAGATGACGTGGGGTGATGTCCTGCTACTCACTAGCTTTCTCACCTACAGGGGTATGGGTAGCGAATGTGATGCTTGAGCACAAGAGAGGGCATCCGCTACGGAAGGGTTGCTGCGCTCGCGTAAAGTTAGCGCACCTCTGCGGTATTTAATTGGGCTCAAGTGAGCTTACGTGATCTCACGTGCATTGATTACGTACAAAAGCGTGATTTAAAATTACACTTGTGCTGTAGGACCTCATCCAACCTCATCCATCCTGAATCCTTACATCGCCATCACCGCCTCTCTTACTTGTCGACTTTACTTGCTCTAACATTAGCAACACTAATGATTAGAACCTATAAGAGTGTCTAGTAGGCTGAACTCTTAGTATCAAGGCTGTATCGGGCAGTCTGTTCATGCGGGAAGCGTTTGATGAGACTGTCTACATTCCATCTCTTCCGTCATGGGAACCGTCCATGTCCCCCAAAAGAGAAAGATTGAGTCGG
Source organism: Hyaloscypha bicolor E (assembly GCF_002865645.1). Lineage (NCBI taxonomy): Eukaryota > Fungi > Ascomycota > Leotiomycetes > Helotiales > Hyaloscyphaceae > Hyaloscypha > Hyaloscypha bicolor. The sequence goes on along the minus strand of NW_020194539.1, from coordinate 162,717 downwards.
TACCAAGCCATGAAAGCAATCCCATAAGTCAGCCCAGTCGTTTTGACGAAGCACTTCAAACAAGTGGACCTTTCGGGAAGAGTGAGGCAGATGAAGAGAATCAAAGAATATGTGCGAATGACGGGGATGGCCCAACTTCGCCATGGACAGCCAGCTCAAGAATCGGGGATCGAGATACCTCGAAGCCTACAAAAAATGGATATCCATCAGCATCTCAAGGCCAACGCTTATGTGAATCGTGCTCATCGATTGATTTCAACAAAATCCAACCTGGACCAGGCATTTGGAAGAAGACTGCCTTGAGACTTGGGACCCTCTCTCAATTTACGGTGGATCCAGATTGTCTCCTGTGCCAATTGTTTGCCTCAATGGCAAGTTTGGCCTATGCACCAAATACGAGCGACAGCAAGACCGTGGACGATATCATATTCTATTTGTGCTCCTTTCATACATCTGCGATGTATAGTCATAATTGGAGGAATTCTCGCACCATTCGTGGACTTCAGAAGTCGGTGTCATTTGCTATTATCGATGAGCATGTTTTCCATGATAGAGACGATTCATTTACGAAGGAGAGAAAGATGTCTCATGCCCTCTGGCCTTCAAGGACATCTATAGAACGCAGCGGCTGGCTGAGCCCTGCCCGAAGGACCCGCGAGGAAACGAGATTTGCCGCTACGGCCCTGAAGTCCAAGACTGATATGGACAGTGTTAAGAGATGGCTCGACTTCTGCCTCAAGAATCATGGGGAGACCTGTGAACCAATCGACATAAGACCGATACCGAATCTCCGCGTGGTAGATTGTACCACGGGTTTGATCGTTCCAGCAGAGCCGGGCTGTAAGTATCTAGCAATGAGCTATGTATGGGGCACCGTTCCATCAAAGGAACTTGAGAACGGCGAGAACCTGTTTTCAGTGAACAGCCCAATCTTGATTCGAGATGCACTCTCAGCCACCAAGAGGATAGGATACCGTTACATATGGATCGACAGATACTGTATACCTCAAGAGGATGGCAAAGAACGACACTCACAGATCCAGCAGATGGATTTAGTTTACAGCAAGGCACAGTCTACCATCATTGCCATCTCAAGCCCCGATCCTAGCCACGGCCTTCCTGGCATAGGAAGTCGGGAAAGAGCAACCCCCGTTACGATCTACATCGGCAATGAGCTGCACGCTTATGTGCCGCCTCACCCATCTGCAGAAGTCTACGGCTCAGTGTGGAATAGTAGAGGATGGACGCACCAAGAAACGATTCTGTCTCGGAGACGCATATTCTTCTGTAAACAACAAATCTATTTTGAATGTTCCGGGATGCGCTGCCACGACACTATGAGTGCGCCTTTAGAACTTCTCCATACCAAGGAGCTCCGAACGTTCTCTAAATGGAACAGACCCGGCCTATTCTCACGGGTCAGACAGACCAAAGATCCGTTCAATGCAGTATTCGACCATATTGCATTATACACCCGACGCAACTTGACTCAACCAGAAGACATCTTGAATGGAATTATGGGAACATTCCATGCTTTTGAGAGTATTTACGATTCTTTCCGACATTATCTGGGGATCCCCATGGTCCCGGATATCACTTATAATTCTGTTCATGAACCAAGTCCCCGAAAATCAACTCGCACAGAACAGTTCCTCACCGGCCTCTGCTGGTATCCATCTGGATCCTGGAAACGCCGCTCAGGGTTCCCGAGTTGGTCTTGGGCCGGTTGGTATGGGACCATGAAACCGCATTCCGAGGAATATGGTTACATTAAGAATAGATACGGAGTCAAAATATGGATTGATTCGATATTCACATCGCAAATGGATCTGAAAACATTTTGTGACACAACCGCTATGGATATCGATGTCTTCCCAAAGAATCCGGACCCGTATATTTACATCGAAGCTGATTTCTTCCAAGTGAGGCTTCATTTAGCGAGACGAATTCCTGGTAGAGGAGAAGACACAGAGTCTAAATGGGAAGCAGTATTCGAAACTGCGATTGGAGAGCCACTTTATGCACCTTGCCATCTCACCAAGCATACTTCCGCGGGGGATGAGTTTTATACAAGGATACTGAACTCCCCTTGGAGTGTGTTTGTCCTTGGAGATCGCCTGAAGACCCGGATTCATGCCGCGACCAAAAGAAAGGTCCTGAGTAACGAATCTCCTCATGCGATTCTAGTTGTGGTAGATGAGCTCGAGAAAGATATGATTGAACGGGTCGGAATAATCGAACTTGATAAACCAGAGGATAGGGTCCGCTTGGAAGGAATATCCAAACACAGACGTGTTCGCAAGTACGGTTGATCTCTAGAGATAGCAGGTCCGAGGCCCTTGGATACTACAGGTAAGATTGCGAGGTTCGGGAGAGACGTTGAAAGTGGCGGCTGGCCCCGTGGACGCAACTTGCCCGAAGCAGAGGGTCGCTAACCTGGTTAGGGAAACCGGAGTACTAAGATAATACAATTTCCAATTTCTATTCTATGTCGGACACCTGAATTAAGATCTGAGACGGGTGCTGAGCAATGTTTATGATTTACATATATATTTATAAGAATAGCGCCGAAGTGTTGTAGCCAGACGTGAGAATTTGGTGAAGTTGTTTCTCGGACGAAGGTTTTGTTTTAACACACCCTGAGGACTTACAATCTACAATCCGAAACATTGTACGGTGTCAGGTTAGTTGTATATTAGTCACTACCTGCTAGCTTCGTTGGCCATTAAGGAAGTCTCGCTCCATTCATTCTCGTACTTTGCTCCTTTACGGTCTTTGATACGACTATCACTTTGAACGGAAACGTCGTATTGCTAACGGTGATAATAATCGATGGCAATTGTAGAAATAGTTTACGAATCTCAAATGACTGTACAAATTGAGTTCTATGTCAGGCTATATTGCGAGAAAATCAGCCTTGAGAGGTTAAATGCTATAGTTTAGGGAAGGGAGGGGGATCCTGTTTGGGTCCCCTAGGAGCCGATCCGGTCACCTTGGGCGAGGCTGATTTTGGCAAGGAAAAAAATGGTGTGCAGGGTTGGAGGTGGCTACTGCAAGTAGCATACGGCAAGCGGGTCCGACGGCTCTGGATTGTTCAGGAACAGTTACTCAAGCAAGATTTGGCGATGCTTCACGGCTTCTCGCTATGTCTTGGGATGCCGTTGCCAGCAGGCCCTTGCTGTTTGCTGTATAATTGCTCCCCAAACTATACATAGATCATTTCTGGCAAGACCATCTTCAAAGTCCATTCCTTCAGGTCCTGCGAATTGAGGACTCTGTCTACTTGCTGTGGCATACACTGCAAACGTTGAACAATATGGAAAGGGCACAAGTTGGTTGGGGATCTTTTCAAAACATGGCTATGCATCAAACACTCTAATACTGAGATCCTCGGTAGGGCCTATTCTCATACTAATGTGCAATCTTTTCATATGAGAGCTGTTTCAGGAGTCGGCATGCCCATCTGCCTTCTTAGGAGCTTAGTTCCTAGCTCCTAAAATCAGTCTTTAAAATTACGAAAAGTGCACACCGATTCGATGGTAGCGACCGAATCTTTGCTCTTTTGGCTGTCTCGAGTGAAAAATATTAATATTCGATATTAGGCGGGAATGCGAGAACCACGGAACCACCAAGATCTTTGCAGCGATTTTAGATGCTGGAGGTCGGTATTAACAGCATCCATATCCACGCCTGCTTATCCTCCCTCGTCTGCATAGTCGTTCTCCGAGGAACATATTCTCATCCCCCGAGGTGGTGGGGTCTGGGGACAGTTCTACATTGTCGGAGGTAGAGGACTAGACCCGGGACTTCTTGCATTACGGCGTCGTCTGGCGGTTCTGCTTTGGGCATCATGGATGCAGGCCGTTGGGTATGAGCGGGTGTCTCTTCAAATCGTTCTGCACCATTTGGGGAAGGAATCACATATTCATACTGCGGATATTTATTAGCACAACTATCTTGGCAGGATTAAGATCAACGCGCCTCGCCGCCTCGGCAATAACATCAGTTCGATCCTGGCTTTCTGTAGTATCACAATTGCCATGCGACAGCAAAAAATGCCGTAGCCAATCAGAATCTAGAAGAAAAATCAATTGGCGTGAAAGGAGAAAGTGCGGGAGATGATGCAAATTAGGGAAATCGGCGATTATGACTGAAACGCCCTCGCGCTTTGATACATTGAGTGCTTCGCGTAATTACGTGAAAGTGCCGTTGTTTCGGATTCATATGTAATGAAATCGACGTTTTCGAGAGTCAGCAACTCATTTTAAGGTAAGATTCGACCGTGGATGGTTGCATGAGCTAAAAGCGGTGATTTGTATTGAAGACTTGTATTTGTCTGAAGCCCCTGAATTGTTCGCTTAGCGATCTCACGTGCCCCTCTTGCTTTTCGATTTTGCGACTATTGCTCGACTAACGACAAACAAGTACCAAGGGTTCTGATCAAAGTCTTTGTTCGGAATACCAGTAAACAGTGTATCAAATTGTTGCCATAGCTATTGCAAGTCTCTGTTTGTTGGAACAGATGTGAAGTTGTGAACAAAGAGGATTGTTTGGATTCAAAGGCTCTCGCTTAGATCAAAGAAATTTACCTCATAAACATCCAGAACAATCCACTACATCTTGAAATTTAGAGAATTTGGAACAACATAGATTCCCAGAAAAATCTATAAGTAGAAGACCTGCAGGTTCTCTCTGGACAACATATTCAACTGCACAACCGCAAATACCAAACGCACCACTTCACAACTCAACTGCATCACTGTAGCCCCATACACAACCAACAATCCAGAGTCTACTTCACATAGGTCTCAACCGCAAACATGAAGTTCGCCTATCTCGCTGCAGCAAGCACCGTCCTTGCCATCACCAACGCCGCCGCCCTCAAGTTTCCCCGCCAGCTGGCCGCCGGAACCACGCAACTTCAATGCAACGGCACATCAGCCGCCGAGTGCAGCCAGGCATGGTGGACGCTTTGTTCCCCATCTGGCCACATCGTCATGCCAGCTCCAGTTACATGGAAGAATGGCGATTGCACTGACCTCAACTGCCAGTGCACTGAACCCCATCTTCCAATACCTACGGAAGTAGCAGCGGTGGTTCCTATTCACGGAAGCCCTACGGTCACGCACAAGCGTCCGCATGGAACGCCCCACCCTCACACGAAGACAATTGATCCTGGTCCAAATGCAACTCCCTTGGCTGGAAGTTACATTTGGAGGCGTGGAAATGAAGAGAGAGACGACGACCACCTTCAACCACTGACAGAAGCTGCCGTAGTTCACACGCATTCGCATCACAGCGCTACAGCCACTCCTACGCGTCGGCATGGAACTCCTCACCCTCACACCAAGACGCTTGATCCTGGTCCTAATGCAACCCCGCTTGCTGGCAGTTACATCTGGAAGTAAGGAAATGTTGAGAGAGAGGACGATTTGGAGAGCATGAAATAAGGTAAGTAAGGTATGAGGTGTGCTGCGAAATAAATAACGAGATGTGAATGAAAATCATCAAAACAACCACATGGCTTAGAATATTGTGACCCTCGTTATTGACGTTGGCAGATGTGACAAAACCTACAAACTAATAGTTTTCTGACAACTTTGCCGGAGAGAGTTATCTTTGCAATCTAGATTAGTAGAGCATTCCTCCCGTTTCAAGTGGAACAATACGAATATGAACTTGAAAAGGAATGCGTTGCGGACCTTTCATATTTTATAAAACAAGAAATAAAAATCTTTCAGCCTTAATTATTATATATATGCTTTATATATAATTATAACTTTATATATAATTATTATTATAGTTATATATCACGTGTGCGGCTAGTCACGTGACGAATACTGTGTTCTCATATAGTAAAATAGCTAATAAGGCTTCTAATCTTAATATTATATCTTTTAATCTATTTACTTATTTATTAGTCTAAATAACTTATAATAATTATAACTTTATATATAAATAAAGATTAATAATATAAATAATTAAACTTATAGTTCTTTATAAATTAGATTTTCATATATATTTTTTATTATTTTTTATAAGTATTATAAATTAAATGTTTTATAAATATTATATAATTAAAAATAAATCTAATTTCTAAATTTTTAAATTATATATTTATAATTATTTATAAAACCTTTTTTTAAATAAATTATTAAATTTTGTATTTATTATTATATTATTATATAAAAAAATAAAATTATATTTGTAATATTTTTAATACTTATTATAAAAATACTTTTAAATTAAGTTTAAAATAATTATAAGCAAAAAACATATTAAATAACATAAAATATAATTATAAAACTTAAGTATTATTATTATTATTATTATAATATAATTAAATAAAACTCAAAACTCTAATAATTAACTTATATATTTATGTAATTAACTTATATATTTATATAAATAATATATATAAGTAGTATTATAAGTAATATATATAGCATTAATATAAAAAGAGGGCAAGTATACTTGCCCTAAATAAGGCTTAGAACTCCCAGAATTAGCACGATAGCTAGTTTTGAGGACTGAAAGAGAAACCTTATTTTGCCACAGTGTTCATTCAGTTCTTCGAGCTTATTTCTATACTGGGAAGTTTCAAAAGAAAGCGCGAGGAGACAGAGACTGGACTCCTACCAGAAAGAAGACTCGGAAAAGCTTTGGGAGTTCGGATTAATTAGATTATATATACACTTGAAAGTAAGTAAATTGTGAGGTTCTGTGTCAGCTTCTTGCCCTGGTCCGAATATAGTGCAGCTTTTTACAGACATTGTCAATATAGTAGTTTACAAACCTCATTCTTCGAGCGTGGTTCGAATGCTCTGCTCGAGTTGCGTTAGGCGAGATTATCGGCACTAACGTTAAGATACTGAGGCTCCTCTATCCCACTAGCGCGGATTCTCAACTAAGGCTAAGAGATTAAGTATGGATGCTCTTTGGATGACGTGGACCATGTTAATTTCAGCTTTGTGGTCCTAGAGTGCCCCAATTCTTCGTCTTTTTAAGCTAGCTTGGTGCCTTCTAACTGTGTCCGCAGATCCTCGCCCTCGCTTGCTATTTGTCTATTCAGCGCAGCTAATCCTTTTAAGACCTGTTCACCCTCCACAGTATAGCCTCGTTCTAACCAGAGGGTGGCTAGTCGACTTAGATCGTCAACCAAGGTGTTGCAATCATCCTCGCCAACTGCCGCGTCTTGCAGCCTGGGAAGAAACCAAGCCATCATTTTCCTCGTACTCGGCAGATCGCTGATCTGCAAATAGCAGATACTCGCTAGCAACATACGCGAAGTCATTGCGATATCAATATCCTCGTTTTGTCGCACTATTATCTCAGGTTCAAGTAGATAAATAGCTTCTGAAAAGCCTTCCGACCTTTCGAAAGAGCGTACCACGAGATCTTTACCTGCCATCCGCGCCTCGCTCGGCCAACTGCGTATAGCCTCGAACTCCTGACGTGCCATGTCTAAAGCCTCACGCTTCTTGCCTTGAGAAAGAAGGGTCATTCTGAGATTCCCCATGGCCGTCACGGTGTGATGGTGATCAGCACCGAGCTGCACGATCCTGATGTCGACTGTCCTACGTTCAAGTGTTGCTTCTTTCTCGTACTCCCCCCGCGCGCTATAGACGTACGCAAGGTTGCCCATCACAGTAGCAATCTCTTTACTTTTTTGTTCGTCGAGGACCTTCGATGCCTCAGAGAGGAGTGCTTCAAGAATTGTACCAGCCCTTCCCATGTCGTCACGTCCGATCAACCGGACAGCGCAATTATTGACGGCATCGACGGCGGCAACAGCTAACTTATCTGAGCTATGGATACCGTTGATGAGCTTCCTTACACGCTCGTAGCAGGATAATGCCTCTTGGTGACGTCCTAGGATGTAGTATTGAACTCCAAGGTTGGCGAGGTCCTGCACCAGGAATTCGGCTTCGTCAATGCTCTGCTCCAGCTCAAGTTCACTGCTATATTTTAGTTTGATCAACTGTTCACCGGTCTCCATAGCCTTGCCATATTGTCCTTCGGCGTCGTACGCCAGAGCGAGCGACCGTGTCGCACGGATGGTCGTCGTATGTGCCGGGCCAAGTTCTGCGAGACACTCATCGAGGGTCTTCAGTGAGAGCCGGAGTGCTTCTGCACCTCGCCCCTCTCCCCTGAGAACACGGATCAAGTCAAGCTGGCGGTCGAGTCTCTCGGAGTCCCCCACCTCGGCTGGCTTATCCCAGTGGTCTAATAGACCGCGAAGCGTGGACTCGGCCTGCTCCCGATCGTCGAGTTCCATCCACAGCTGCGCTTGGAGAGAGTTGACGGCCGTTTTTAGCGGTAAAGGCAGTGACTCCAGCTTGGTCATCTGAAGTGCAACCTCCCAGGCGTCCTCATACTCCTTCCCGGCCATTAGCACGTCGGCAAGTGCGTGGCGGTTGTTCAACGTCGAATAGTGACCTTGTCCTAGCGCCAACTCACGCAAAGCACTTACACGGCGGTAGTACGATTTCGCTTCTTCCTGGACGCCGTCGCGGTGATACTGCGCCGCCACGTTTGTACGATACCCCAGCTGGCTGAGCTCGATGACAGAAGAATTCTTCATCTTCGCGACTTTTAGGTCCTCGATAATGCTATTGAGTACGGTCGCTGTGATGCCGGCGGTGTCAAGCCATTCTTTGGCTTCTTGGTCTGTGGATTCGGGTCCGAATCCGAGCCGGTGAAATAACAATAGTTGGAATGAGGCCCCTGTTTTGCAGAGTTCGCAGGTTGTGTTCTTTGCGATTTGGCGTAATAGTCTCGCAAGAAAATCTTGGACCCGATAATCAGAGCCATCAATGACAAAGATGAGCGTCGGCGTCTAGTCAAGACTCAGCGGCTGATCATAAAATATTAAACGTGGGTATCTGCTACTTGCCTCTAGTATTCCGTGCCATTCTGGCTCCATGACTTGGTTTGTTGCTACAAAATCTGGCTCGGAAGTTGACAAATCACGCTCATTCTGTGTAAGACCCGTTTCGCTATGAGTCTCTTTCCTTTCATGGTCCTCTTCCGGCAATACCTCTAGTAGCTCAGCAGGCCAGACTTCAGTCAATGAGGCCATACCGGCCCGTTTAGCAGGATCCTGCACTAGAGTGAGGGTGAGGAGCTTTTGTATCCGAGATAGTATCTTATCGTCAAGTCCCTTCTTGGCTGCTAGCAAACTGAGCGCCCACTCGAGGATAGCTTCCGACGTGCTCTTCTTTTTAGCTTGGATGACAGCGATCACATCAGAGCTAGAACACGTGAAAGCGTCTTGAACGGTCACATCTGGAAACCCAAGATCGGCTAGTGAGTCGTGTCGGAAGAGCAACCAAAAGCAAAGAAGACCAAATGCATACACATCGGTTTTACTCGCTGCTTCCAGCGTGAACTCCCGCTCGTGCCATTCTGGTGCATCCCACGGCTGCGATCGGGGGAGTTTGGTGAGATCATCCTTTGCTCCGTACCGAGAGAAACCAAAGTCTGCTAGCATCAGGCCAGCGGCTCCGGTCTTTGAGTCGAGCCAGAAAAGAATGTTGCGAGGGTTGATGTCACAGTGGACGACGCCTGCTTACAGCATGAGCTTATCAGTCGCGTTGGGGATGTCACCCAAGTACCGCCAAGATCGAAAGGTGGAGGGAGGGGTGTAGCCACAATACAAGTACTTACCACACTGATGCACTCTGTTAATTGTCTCCGCAATCTTGCCACACAGCACCAACAAGGAGTCCTCCTTAGCCCACTTCCATATCGGTTGAGAAGAAACAGACGCGGCCAAATCGCCCTGATTTGCCTTAAGGAGCACAGCGACAGGCCAAATATCTGATCCCGAGGATGACGAAACCTCAAAACAAACCCCCATGAGGCGTACAACCCGGTCCTCTGCACCAGCTATAGTTGGATGTGCGAGGATCGTGATTTCATTTATTATGGCATTGAACTGCACCTCGCGGAAACTCTGCTCAGCCAGTTCCGCGCCGTACCGCACCACATATTCCAATGGAACATCGCGCCGGAACCGCTTATACAACAGCGCTGATGTTGCATCGACAAGGCTCTGCTTCACGGTGGCCGTCCCCCCGTCCCTGGCGGGCAAGCCTTCGCGGGCGACGGCGTGGTCGTTCCATGTTGGCGGCAAGACTTCGATCCCCAGGGCGATGACGAATTGTACGAACTTGACCAAGTTTGGCTGGTGCGAAACTGAGATGTCGGAGGTGTTTTCATTGTCCGGAAACCAAGAATAGCGTGAGCCTCCTCCGGGTGACGCATTAGTTTCGAACGGGGCGGTAGTTGGTAGATAGGAGGTAATGAAGAGGTCCATTATGCTCAGTCACTAGCTTGAGACTCGTTCATTTGTGTGGCATGTCTCGGACGGAGTAGAAAGCCAGGAGAAATTTAAATTTTCGGTGAGAATGTGTCTAAGAGCCACTTCGTGCAAGCCCTGCCCTGTCCGCAGCTCCTCCTCTCCGGGTCCAACCTGCTGATAGGTACGGCAAAAAGGTTAAAATCAATCGGCATGCTTGTGAATTGACACGTGTAGAACTAAACCACGGCTGAGGAAACAGATTGGTCCTCAATAAGGCACTCATGCATGTCGCCTTACGAGGCGTTTTCGCTTGGCAACTTCGAGCAAGCGATTCTAGTAAGTAGGCGGTAAGCAAGCGGAGGTTTATATAGTTAAGTAAGGTAGCCAAACCAGACTTTTTATTACCGGCCCTGAACTGCACTTTGTCTTTTTACAAGTAAATGAGTAACTATCACCTGCCACACGCTCATAAACTGTCCTACCAAACTTTTTTTCTCGCTCGCATCTTTCCCGGTGGAGTCTTAAAGCCATAATAATATTAGTACGCCTCAGAACCTAGCTCAAATTTCTCATCTCTAGCCATTCGGTGTCTCTTGTTGAAGATTTAAGTTTTGGAAGTGAAGAGAGTAAGGTTGCCTTGGCGTTACGTCTTTCCCAAATCCAGAACCAACTTGCTGTTGCAACAACCATGACCGCAATCGAAACAACGGCCACCCATATTTCTTTGTGAACACTCAGATACTCAGAATCCGCGACATTATTGAAGTCCACAAACACTGTACTAAAAAAAGACTAGGTAGACAACAACGTTAGCCCTGATTTCCCGGAATATTCGGCGTATAGGAACGGTATTATACCATAACTAAACTAGCCGGCAGATATATCATGGCGATAACAGTGGCGATACGCACTGTCCTCGAATCATTGTAGGCATACTGCGCAACCTCCGCCATCATCTGTGTCTCTTTGGCGTTGGCCTCTGTAATTACTTGCAGCTGTCGGCTATTGTTGTTAAGTAAGTCCTGGTTACGGAGTTCGAGAATCGATTTAATCTGAACACATTGCATCATCAGCTTCCGCAACGAGTTTGCGGGCCCAGAACACATACGGTAGCAGTTATATCTGCAGAAAGGTCTAGAAGCTCCGTTGCTGTGGACCGATGGGCATGCAGGTCGTAAGATATATTTCTCAGCTCGCGGAGGAACAGATTGTGTAAAGCCGTAGGGGTGTCGCCTGCCACCTTCCACGTTGCTTCCACGTGGGAAGCTATAGCAGCTATGGTCCGCAACGTCCCGTCTAATATCATCCTGGCATGATGCAACTTCTGGCGGACGATTTGCAGGTGCTGACTCAGGGTGAAGTCAAAGTCAAACTTTTTCAAAGGCTTTGGGAAGGACACCCTTCTGCTCTGGTACGAATCTCTTGTCATCATCCAATGAATCCACAACGGGATAGTTCTAACGCGAGGAAAATAGACCAACCAGTTCAGTAAGCTCATTGCTAATGTCCTCCAGATACTCCCACATTGTTGCCGCTGCAGATGATATGGCCCGAAGATGGAGAGCAGGAGGATAATCGGTCTTGTTTAAGTCTACAATTTTTAGTCCCTCCTTCCATTTCGTTGGCGGCTGAATAACAAGCCATGTTGATGTATTATCATTACAATAAGTGATCTGATAAAAGACACATTGTCTACAAGACCAAGGATCTTTGATATCACGACCATGTTTTTCGAAATAGCGGAGATTATAAGACATGTCTTAACGTTGGTTAGCCATCCTGGAGTCAAATTTGGGAGTAAAGGGTAAGAGCGAACTCACGAGATGCTGACTTCTTTGGTACAAGCGTTCCATCATCCTGTATTGGCTGGCCGGGCTCATGCTGGGTTGAGCAGTAGCATCCCATGAAATGCTCATCTGTCGGCCTGGACTTGTATCCCATTCCCCTGATAAGATCTAGGACCCTTGGGTGGACACCTGACGAAGTACAAATTGCTTTGAACATATTGGATGTGATATTCATGCGGCTCCAGGAGTTGTAACGGAATATCGTGCTGCGCTAGTAAGCTACTGCATACAGTAGGGGGGAAGATCAGAATGTTCTGCTGCATACATGATTCTAGTGCTCCCTTGCGGCAGCTGTGTCTGTTGGCAGTTAATATTTCAACTGTTAGCGATTGAAGCTATCCGTGAGCGACTTTGTAACTGGAAGCCTCTATGATGGACTGACGTACATTTAGCGTAGCATTTAGACTCTCGGCATTAGAGACAGAGAAGATTCGGACCCCGGAGGAGGTATCTTGAGGTCCCATCTGAGGTGTTTCTCGTTTTCCATGCGCCCGCAATGAAGCTGGAGGCTCGCTAGAGAATGATGAGGTGATAGGCAACCTAAAATATTCACGTACTTCAACGTCAACCAAAGATTCATCAATGATGAATAGATCTGATGCCCTGCTCTCGAGCGCGATGCTGTACGAGCTCAGGTCACAGCAGTCAAGTGGATCACGAGGGAAGGACAACGGGTAGGAAGTATGGGTTTCAAGCAGATTGCCGGACATTCTGGCTATAGCACCTGAAGATGTTCACAATTTCTATGATTCTCCATACATCGTGGATAAAGAGGCCATGAGCTAGGTCAGTGGCTGAACAAATAGTGAGGGGAATGGGGCGAAGCCGATATGAGGCTCAGCTCAGCGTTCTTGCTAGGGTAGTTCAATGCTTGAACCCCATTCGTTATTTTACGCATTGCATGACCATTCAAAGAGGCTTGTGTCAGTGAGCGGCGTTAAAATTGTATTTTGAATTCTTCACTCCGAAGTCTCCTACGTGCGAGATATTGTGGCATGCGAACCGGATACCACGGTCACAACCAAAGCTCTATTTTAGATAGTGTGATAGAAAAAGCAAGAGCTACAAATCTAGTCGAGATGCACCAAATCTGCCATTCTTCTTATCGAAGGCAACACGTGGCCCAATGCGTGGCGGACTGCCCGCTGATTACGCACTAAACTGGTGCGCCCGGGTTGGGTGCGAGAAGATATATACCCCTCCCCACGGCCGGCAGAACACGAAAATAAGCCTTACCTCCTCGAACGAGTGGCAAAAACTCAGGAAAAGGATCGCAATATCGCTTATACTGGATTGACAACAAACTGAGCTGGGAGCACCGACCGCAGAAACGTCGAGTTACGATGACTGAAGTGATTACCAACCTAGAAGTCCGATACGTGGACATGGTGAAGTTGGATGCCCTCTTGAGAGCCAAATTCGGGTCGAATTTTCGTATTGATGTGAGTGATCCAACATAACAGGCTACTTCCTACGGCTGTCTAAAGCACGAGCGGATTTGTGTGCTGATGGGCGTCGCAGATCGGGGAGAATTCTGTCGAAATCAGCACTCCACGGGCATTAACAGAGGTAATTAGTCCCCAAACACTGTCATCTCCTCGTTGAAGCTGCTATGAGGTCTTTCTCGATCCTGACTGTTCTTGTTTGAACACAGGCGGAGGCAAAGTCGGTATTGAAGAATCGCTAGGGAGTAACAGAGGCTGAAGCCGCCTGCCAAAAACGACCTGGCCCCTCAGCACAGCCACTTCGCTGGTATTACCAAAAAACTTATGTAACGAAAACCTTGCAGGCTATCCGCTGCCTAGTTAGCCCATATCTAGCCGTGTTCGGTGGCATGAGAGTAGAAATTTAAGTTGAAACTGATGCTGTATTTTATGTCAATCGTCTGCTAGATCAATTCCTATTACCCACTACGTTGTGCAACGAGGCGCTTTTCGCCCAAGCCTCCTATGCCGAAGTACGGGCCTACACTATAGCCTATTTTATTAGAGCCAAGCCATGTTTATTGGTCCGCCTTAATCCGAGAGAGGCGGCCGAAAAATCTTCTGTGATCTTAAGCCGTGTTTGAATGCCTACCGTCGCCGCCTTGCAAATCGCCTGCCATAAAAGCGTGGGTGCACAGGTATCTTTCATGAAGAGGATCGAATTGTTGATTGAATGGACATGAGCACGAAAGAGACCACACGGTCTCTTTGGAAGCAGATCGAGAACAACCGCATCAAATCCATCAGCGGTCGGTACTTCGTGCCTCGTTCTAGTCTCACCGCCATCTTCACGCCGCTCGCAATCTCAAAAGCCGTAGCAGAGCTAGAGTGCGAACCTGAAGACCGCATCGGCCTCTCAAAGGATATCCACCAGGATGGCATCATTACGTTCGCCATTCTTGTCTGGATGCATCAAGAGGAGGCTATCGTCAAATTTCGTCGCCACCGCTGCCTTGATTCCCATGGTCCATTGGACCCTAGCACCGCCATTAGTATCGCGCCTGATTTTGGGAACACATTCAGTAGAGAAGTACAATTGGAATTTCGACCACACTTTTTCCACCGTGGCGAAGACGTCGAGTTCGATCAATTAGATATCCTACCCTTTATTGGAGTAGGGAAGGAACAGAAAGGGGGCGGGTACGGGGAGATTACTGAACTAGCTGTCCATTCATCGCTTCAAGACTTTTATCCTGACAAGGTAAGATAGCGACTCATGTAGTACCCAAAATCGAGAGAGAGCATACCGTCGAAATATCTTGAGCTAAGTTTGATGTACCGTTGTAATTAGGGCGTCGCGATTGCTATTATCCGGAAGACCCTCCGTCTTGATGCTTTCAAGTCTGAAGACAGCCGAAGGGCCGCCTTCAACCAAGAAAAGCGCTGTCTGATGCTATTCAATAACCCTCAGCATCCCAACATTGTCCCACTCCTAAGTGCTTACGTTCATGGCAGCGATTATTGCCTAGTGTTTCCCCGTCTCGACATGGATCTCGCAGGTTTCTTCAACAAGCCGACTCGGCATGGCCACTTTCAATGGGACTACACCTTTTTCTCCGCTCTGCATGGGTTGTCCTCAGCACTCAGTAGGACGCACAATATTTACATCCCAACCGAAATCGATGGGCCAGGTATATCACTCGTTGGATATCACCACGACTTCCGTCCTGCCAACATCCTTGTGAACGAGGAAACCTTCCTGCTGGCTGACTTCGGTATGGGCCGGGTTAAGGGCGAAGGAGAAGATTCGAGGACTACATGGAAGGCTGGCGTCGGCAGTTATCTCGCTCCAGAATGCATGGATGAAAGGTTCATCGAACAGGATGTTGGCAGAGCGGTCGACGTCTGGGCATTTGGATGTCTGACGGCTGAATTAGCGACTTTCATGACCTATGGGCCAGACGGCTTGAGCGAATTCCGCAAGAAAAAAAAATCGACCCGAGATCAGATGCCTAACTGTACCGACAGCTACTTCCACGGCCGTGGAGAGGTCAAGGAATCGGTGAGGGAGTGGCTCGACTTCTTGAAGTCAGACGGTCGTGTTGCCGCAGTCGACCTACACCTCCATAGGCTGATCTTCTCCATGTTGGTGCCAGCCGATGTGCGACCAGATATCGCCTCTATTTGCAAGCAGCTTAGTCAAATTAGCCTAAAGGCGCATTTCCTTGCCGCTCTAGATCTCTTCCATTCTCTACTCGACGAGGCACGAGGTCCCACACCAAGGCCTTTGATGAAGCTTTGGTTCGAAAGGGAACGAATGAAAGCCTTTGGCAGAGTTTCATGTCTCAATGGCACCACCATTGATGATCCCGTACTTGAAACCGTCTGCAATCATGGCGAGACCTGCATCAAGACTTTATTAAAGCTATGTCATCAACTCAGGGAGGTGGGAGCCGGACCTAGTTCGCCGGGACAGACTGTGAACAATAGCCATTACCAAGCTCAAGTACTTCAAGTCACACAACCTCAAAACGCGCATCCTACAGTACATGGCTCAAAAATGCTCTGGGAGGCGTTTAGGGTCCGCGTCCAGAGTCTCGTGGATGACCTCTGGGCAACGCTCCCAGAGACTGAGCTGAGGACAGCTGAGATGCTGTGGGTACGCTCAATGCTGATGGATCAAGATAGCACGCAGTGGCTTAACGATTTGGGAAACGCGCTAAATACAGAAAACCGCCCTATTTACCAACGAGGAGCCGCCATGGCCATTATGAGGAAGATTCGTCTGGAGTTCACCAAGAATGAGGCTAGTGACATAGATCTTCAAAACCTCAGAACTATCCACACGAAGGTCGTCAAGTTTGGGAAGTTTTCTGGTCACGAGTTGGCCATCTTAGAGAATGTTCCAAGCTCTGAAGGAGTACCAGTTCTAGTCGAGACAATGCACTACGACCCCAGTTGGGAGAAAGTCCCGCCGACGGAGAGAACGATCATCATGGCTGACAAGGCCAAGGGCTTTGGCGTACAACCAAAGCCGCGTGATCTCAGATTGTTGAACTGTCTGAAGTTTTTTGAAGTGGAAGACAAGAATCGAACAGGTTACGCATTTGTCTACCAAGTGCCACCCATCCAACGTGGGATGCCAGATATATCGGCTCGCGAGTACACCATTACCACTCTACTAGAACTACTAATGATCTCGGCCAAGCTGGCGAAAGATGATCCAAGCATGAGCCAGATTTTCCAGCCCCTGCTGGGCCATAAGTTCCGGTTGGCTAGCATGCTCGCTAGCAATCTCTATGCCTTCCATAGTATCGGATGGTACCACGAGAACTACCACTCTAACAATGTGGTGTTCTTCAACGCCTCGCATTATTTAACCGATGGTGGCGACAGTTCTAGACGGAGTGGTAAGGGTTTGATCATCAGCCCGCAGCGAGGTAAGGTTCTCCTTGAGCCTTATGTGGTAGGGTTGAATAAGAGTCGACCTGGAGGAGAGGCTTGGCACACGCAAGGACCGTCGCTTGACACGGAGTTTGGAGACTACCAGCATCCCGCTTACCGGCAAGCCACGAAGCACTACCGCAACGGGTACGATTACTACTCACTCGGAGTGATGTTGCTCGAGATTGGCCTGTGGATGCCGCTCCGGGCGTGGGCGAAGGGCGGTGAGAGAGGCATAAATCGTACGCTCAGCCCCGGCCAGCTTCGCGATCTCCTTTTGTCGCGATACGTGCCCCGTCTTGCTCCGAGGATGGGGCAATCGTACCATGATGTTGTGCAGTTGTTGTTGAGCGACGTGCTCGATCCATCTTCGGCGATGGAGACGCCAGATCCCGCTATCGAGACTGTTGTATTCGGGAAATTCTTCGATTCTGTTGTATATCCGCTTTCTCGGTTGGCGGATGCGCTAGTATAAGTATCAGCTTGTGCGTGGATCTGCCTTCAGACGCTCCCCAGCTTCCTTTCTTCTTCTCGTCACGGGTTTCAAGATATTATCTCTTTAATATACAAGCCAATCTTAGTTCTAAAAACGGGTGTTTCTTTTATGACAGACTGGGGCTTAAGCTCCTAATCTAACTAGTTTATGTATTATAAAGGAATTTTATTTACCACAAGTTTAGAGATATCTAAATCCCTAATAATATCGTCCATTTTTATTCTAAAATAATAGTATCTAAAGATTAAATATGCCTCGGGGAATTTTTCTACGTAAACGTCTCTTAATAACTGTAACAACAGGTATTCTGAATATATGGGGTTTTAGTTAAACCATAGTATACGGTCCCGGCGCGGCTGCTGCGCTCGTGAATCAGGTGAAGGCGCGCTTCTCGAATATCCCGTCGGCCCCCCATAAAATTCCCTCCCTCCATCCTGCCTATTATTCTGCGCACTCCACCTCATCGTCGGTGCATGATGCGTCATAATAATAATCCAATGACTCGGTCTCTCTTTCCTTACTCTCTTCACCTCCGCCCTCAACCAAGCAAGCGAGTGCTCAAACCTCGCATTATGCTCCGCATCCGTCTCGCCAGTCCACTGTCCTGCGTCGCCGGCTCCTGGTGCCGCATCAGATCGCAACCGACTCCAAAGCGTACACCCCAAAATCGTACCATCATATCCCAACCCACTTATATCAGCACTCTGCTTTTCCAACACAGTCAAATTCGGGATATCGCTCTCAACTCCTTAAAGATAACATCGTTTCTGCAATCCTCGGACCTCCACGTAGCGTCTTCGGCTCATTGTTCCCGCTGATTAGGAATACGTGCTTATAATTTTTTGAGATGCGGGAGAGCATGCCTTTGTAGGCTGTTTGGTGATCGGCTGCGATGGTGGAATTGGGTAAATTGTTGGGGTTCACGCGTCCGCAGTCGCCGGCTAGCAAAAGGAAGTCGCCGGAGAAGGGGAAGGATTTTTCCCAGATTGCGTAGGCGGAAAGGGTGAGATCGTGCTCGAGGTGCCAGTCGGATTCTACTTGGAAGCAGGCTGGGACACGGATGGCGAGGGGAGGTTTTGGGGGAGGGAGATTGGGGGTGTGGGGGGAGCGTTGGGGGGCGAAGAAGGATTTGAAGAAGGAGGAGAAAGTCCCGCCGCTCAGTTGGGTGGAGGACATTTTCGGTGTGTCTCTCTCTCTTCCGAGGAATTTGAGAGTTGGGAGGGGGGGTGGTAGGTAGATGGATGGGCAAGGAAGAATCCAGCGATGTATTTCCTTTCATCTTGCAGCTTGGAATAGACAAAGATTATTTGGTGCAAGCGGAGGGTTTGTATTGAGATTGGGATGCATTCGTGCAATAGGAACAAAGAAGTTAAAAGAAGCGAGAGATCACTTGAAAGTTGTGACTGTTTGCAACTTTGGATGAGCGACCGGGGCACAGAGGCATTGGTATTACAATTTTCATGGGTTTGTGAAGTTGTTGCTCGGTTGGGGTGGTATTCACCCCTCTTCGAGGGATGTGGTATCACGTGATTGTTGTGGTATCTTGGAACCTTGTATGAGTTGAACGAGAGGTAGAAAGTAGTAATGACTGTACGGTATAAAAAAAGCGTTTCGAAGGATACTGAGAGGGGGTTGTTATAGACCATTTACCGGTTTTTTATTAGAACGCCTTCGAAGGTAGATATCACGATTCATATCGAAGAAACATTATGCTTGTATCCTTCATCACGATTTATCTATCTACAGACCTCGGGCCTCTCGTATATCCTCCGTATTATGAAGTTACTCTTCCCCACTTAATTCTTAGCAGCCAAAAATAGAGAATCGATAAGACTGCTCTTAGCCTTTCCAAGCTCCAGCACACTTACTACCTCATCATCAATATTCTCAAAGAAGCGAGCCTTATCCCACGTAGGCTTCCACCCCAATTTGAAAGCATTGTCCACAATAATGTTCGCGCTAAGATTTCGATCAGCCATCATGGCTCTCTCTACTAAGCGAGGAGTACCTACCTCGAGTTGAAAAATATTTCAACGAAGATCTCTGGCACGCCTGTTGCCTCCGCAGCTGCTTCGTCGCTGGTCCATACCTGTGTCTCCGAGCTGGCCACTAGCCCACGAGCTTCCATTGCAGCCGCGAGACGGCCCAGTGTCTCCCACCATGCCATTTCGTGGGCGATCGCGAAATAATGGCCATGCGTTCCATTTGGAATGGTATCTCCGGATCCTTGAAGGATCTTCTTGACTATCAGTCCGTATAGTTCTGTCAAGTCGGAGATGTGTACGCCTGCAATGTTCTACAAAAGAGTTAGTCTTGAGTTGAAGCGTTTGAAGGTTTGCGTACTCCATCCTCAGGGAATTTGGAGACGGATTTCTGTTTGATGCTGGCTTGTACAGCTATTGGGAATATCACGGAGAGTTGGTTCCATTGCCCTTTGCCTTTGCCGTCTAGGGGAAATGGTTAGTCTAGATGAGATATCCGGAGAGCAGCTTTTGGAGGGGTCCCTACAAACTGTGGAGGGTACAACTATGAAGCTGGTTATCCCCAGTGCTTTGGCAGTTTCAGTGATGGTAACGTCGGTCTTTGGGAAGTCAGAGTCAGCGCATGTCGTTTTAGAAAGGGGTGATCTTACCTTCCGGAGAGAGAAGGAATCCGCCAATTGCTTCTCGGTCTCGAAAATTGGACCGGAATCTTTCATGACGCCTTGTGGCCAACCGGTCTTCGGACAGAATGCACTCAATCCCGAGGTCTATGATGAGGTTAGTACCCTACCAATGTGAACCCCATGCTTTGCATGTGAAGAACCCATAACTCACATGTATGAAGTAAGCCTTACTTCCGCTTGCCTTTTGCTGCTCAGCTAGCCCGGCAAGAAGATTAAGTGCCAAGGTTCGGTCCAGGGAGCTGGCAGTGTGGATCACGATGTTGACTATAATCCCATCAGCTACGGACAATTTCTCTCTTCAAACACATCACTAACTCACTGTTATGTTTCACGAGGCTCTCTACGACAGCCTTCTCGTCTGTGAGGTCTAGCTGAAGCACGTTGATGCCCGACTCTGATAGGAGCTTGGCTTGCTCATCAGATCGGACTGCAGCGGTGATACGGCTTCTCTTGAGCACTGGACTACTGCTGGATAGAAAGTCGGCGATGATGGAGCCGCCGCTGTAAGTCGTTAGCGTTTTGATGTGTTGGTGAAATTGGGTGAGATGTACACGTAACCAGCCGCGCCAGTGATTAAAATGTTTGAGCTCATTGTACTGGTGATTTGAAATTGCTGAGTAGCGCGATGAGAGGAATGGTGTTGTAAATGTAAGGTAGAGTGTATTCAGTAAGGGCAATGACAACAGAATAGCAGAAACCATCTAGTACTTATACTTTCTTTCTCGTCCCACGACCGCGGCAAATGTTCTCTTGTCTCTGGGGATGATCGCAAAGCATGATTCTTACCAACTCATAGATACCATAAGGGGATGTTTCTAGATCAAGAAAGGTCACATTGGTAATTTTCGCATTGGTCATTGAGTCAAATGGCATAAGATGTTCCTACGCCGAGTTTATCGTTGGCGTTGACTGACTTGATTGGCGCATTTTCACCATTCATTCGGAGCACCCGAAATCTCCGCTCCGAATTGTTTCTGTGGCTTGCCTGCTTCCCCGGAATCTCGTCGATCTCTGCCTAAAACGTAGGATTTTATTCGCTTGATTAATTCGTCAGCGAGATTCCGCGATCTTGCAATCTCAGATGGAACGATGAATTACTCACCAGGCTCGAATTGAACCGGAGGGTCCGAAGGCTCCGTTCGGGAAGATTAGATCTGACGACAGTAGAGGTCAGGAGGGGCGAGGGCCACACAGCTCACGTTGAGAATGACAAAGCCACAGCGTGTTTTCTGGGTAGAAAAGTGTATATAGGACCACTGACATAGGACTTAATTTTCAAACATCATCATCTCATCTCGAATTCCTTGTGTACCTCAAATACCTCTATCCAAACATGGCAGCAAAATCCCCAGTCATGCTTCTTCTCGGTTTCGGCCCTAACGTTGGGCACCATGTGTCTGAGGCCTTTGCTTCAAAAGGCTACATTGTCGCTCGCGCATCTAGAAAGATAAAGGAGGAAGAAAGTACTGCCACCCGGATCAATATCCCCATCGACTTGTCCGATCCAGAGTCTGTGATTGGAGTATTTTCAAAGCTCAAAGATACACATAGTTTTCCAAGCGTCGTTGTCTATAATGGTACGAGCAGCTTCCACTATCTGAAACTCATACCACATTTATACTGACGGTCAAGCAGCTGGTGCAGGCATTCCACCAAATGATGAGAAGGATCCCCTCTCCACTCCCTTGGCAAACTTCACTCGAGATCTAAACATCAACACAACCAGCGCTTTTGTCGCAGCACAACAAGCCGCCTTGGGCTTCGCACAACTCTCTCCCACAGCGTCTAAGACATTCATTTTTACCGGAAATATATTAAACACCACGACTATTGCATCGCTATTGAATTCGGGGGTTGGAAAATCAGCGACAGCGCACATCATCCAGTCTGCAGCCATAGCGTACAAAGATCGAGGATACAAGTATGTAAACCACCCTTTGCTTATGATGTAGTCTGACTGAAACTTTACAGATTCTATTATGCTGATGAACGAAATGCCGACGGCTCACCTGCCTACCACAAAATTGACGGAGCAGCTCATGGGGAGTTGTATACGCATCTTGCGCAGGGGAAGTCGCAGGGCCCTTGGCAGCAGACTTTTGTTAAAGGGGTGGGATACAAACACTTTCCCTCCGCCTAGGGCGGAGAGTGGACCTGAACATTCTTGGGAAGAGGCGCATTATTTCTGATTGTCAACGCGTCGTAAAGAGATCAAATGCGGGTGCAGGAATTGAAGTAATGTTCTTGTGGTGGTTGAGCTTTAAGGCTTCCTTCCTTTCGGCAAGACGGAGATCATGCGTCAGACTATGACTAAGCTGGAGGGATAGACAAGATCAGATAAGCCGCAAGCTTTTGGATTACCAATTCATTTCCCAGCTCTTCAACTTGTCCATCATTACAATCAAAGCGTTCTATTAATGCTAAGGAACTCGTGAGAGATATCGCTAAGCCGGATCTCATACGTCAATGCCTATTGTCTAATGTACGTCGATCCCCAGTTGAAGTAAATGAGGTTCTATCACTGTTTGTAGCAGCATGGCGCATCTAGCAACGTTGCCGGAGGACCAGACTAGATTAGAGAGGGCGGTCATGGTCACCAGGGTCTCGGCACCTGTCCTTCCTACGTATAGCTCAATACTGACAATCCTACAGGCATGCGATACATGCAAAAAGAAGAAGATACGTTGTGATATATCCCGAGATAGTTGTACTCAATGTATAAAGTCCAATATCCCCTGCACCTTCAGCCCAATCAAGGCGAAGAAGGGCCCGAGGAGACCACCAGGGTAGGCGTTGAATCCGCAATCACGTGAAGCAGCAAAGACTAAGTAGTGATAGATACAAGCATGTGGAAAAGCTTGAGGAGAGACTGAAGAGGATGGAAGCTATGCTGCAGAGCGAATTGAGGAGTCGGCCCGCTGCAAGCGACGTGGAAGGAGAACAGTCCGACGCGGATCTACCCAGTGACTGTATTGGAACTCACCCACGCAGAGCGTCACCAGAATCGCAGCGCATACGGAAGCGTAAACGGAGGACCTCCATTGGGAGCCTTTCTGGCTTGGCCTCAAGCGCTGAGCAGCATATTTCAGTCTCGCTTCACGAACGTACAGCCTCTACTCCTACCACTCTCTTTGGGACATTCAAACTGACCAGTTCCAGCACACTTACCCTCGGCCGCCGTTTTACATCACAGACCTTTAGATTGGTCACTCACAGGAGCCTCTCCAGTAAACCCCAGCCGAGAAATCAAGTCACTCCCAGGACGGGATGAAGCCCAACTCCTGATTCAAGAAACCTTCTCAAGCTTCAACTCGGCGTTTCCTATCTTCGACGCTGCAACTTTCCAGAAAGCCTTCGAGTCGAGCTATGAAAATAACAATCACGATACCCCGGCCTGGCGGGCATGCCTAAACGTAGCTTTCGCCCTCGCACATCGCTTCCGCGCTATGAAGACTGGGAACAGCAAAACAGAAGACGTTCACGCCTGTGGCTATCTTCAAAACGCTTTGGCTTTAGTAGGAGAGCTCTCAATGCTCACAAACGAGCTCATGGCTGTGCAAGCACTGCTTGGCATGGCTATCCTGCTGCAAGGAACGCCGAATCCAGAGCCAGGCTCGATTCTGATATCGATAGCAGTAAAACTTGCACAGGGCATGAAGCTCCATCGGCGGGGCCACCAACTTGGGATCGCCGCTGCTGAGATGGAACAGAGAAAGCGTGTCTTCTGGCTTGTGTATATCTATGATAAGGATATCAGCATACGTACACATAATCCTCCAGCTCAAGACGATGACGATATGGATGTCGACCTACCTATCGAGACCATCGATTTACACCACGACCGTCTTAACGAGGTCAATTTCTATAATAATCATATTGGAATGTCTATCATTCAAGGACAAATCTACAAGCAACTCTTATCGACACGAGCCCAGAAATCCCCGGAGATCGACCGATTGCGCACCTACGGGTGACCACAACGACCAAAACCTTCTATGACTAATTGCCGCAAAATCAAATTTTGCCTCAACCATAACTTGCCCTTATTATCCCACTTTTAATATATCGCACGCATTGGATTATACTCAGAATGCCTCCAAAGCTTAGTCTTGAGCCTTACAAAAATGAGATTCTTAGTTGGGTCTCTGAGAAGCTTATATATCCCGAGATTTTAAGTAAAATAAGGGTAATTTTATATATAGAATATAGCTTAACTACCCTCGAGCGTACTCTTAGGGCTTGGAATATATCACGTAATAGGAAGAATGGGTCTCCTGAGATTAAGAGGATTAAATTACGTATCTCTGAGTTATTTACAGGCAATTATAATAATAATATAATTCTTCAAGCACTCTTAGTTAAGGGGATACCTCTCTACCGCCGATAGCTCGCACGATATAGGCTAGATCTTGGCCTTATTCGGAGAATAATAATAGAGGAGAGGGAGCAGAAGTACTAGTAGCTTGTGGGTATTATACAAGAGGAGCTAGACTATAGGGGAATTAAAGGCTATAAAGCAGGCTTGATTAAGATATACTTCCGTTAAATGGGGGTTACTACTCCTCGCAAATTAATCTATAATATTATTAAGGGCCTAGATAGTAAGGGCTATAAGCATTATATAAATAATATATAGTATAAGAAGCAAGAAATAGTAGTTAAAGGCCCGGATTGGGAGTAGTCTCTTAATTAGTATAATAAGCTAGCTCTATAGGGCTTCCAAATCTATACTACTATTAATATTTATTCTCGTAATATTATCTAGTACTATATAGGCATTTCTAATTATATGGCATATAATATACTTGGCCAGTTTCTTTAGGTATTTAGAAAGCTTGGCTATTACCCCCGAGTAATTTCCTCTAATAAAAAAAGAGAGATTCCTTTTATTACTAAAGTCTAATATACTTTCTCTTATATAATAATACTAATTCTTTCTTTTAAGAAGGTCTATTACTTTGGAACTAGTATAAAGAATTAAAGAATCGAGTCTTATTAGAATTAACTTGAGAAATTCCGGCTATATTACTAGTATATTCGTATTTATACCTATTTATATAATTCTTTTACTTGGGCTAATCTAGTATAGGACTTTTTTTAAGTTCTTATAATTGTAAGGCACGTAATAGTAGGGTAATACACAAGTAGTCAAGGTAAGTAAGCTGCGGAGTAATGCTTGCAAGTATAACTGATTCCAAGAATTGATTCTAACAAGAGACTAATTAATGCCCCTTCCAAAGCTAGGAGCGTCTCCCTATATATTCCCTAGTACTTAGCCAGGCATGCGAAGCCCTTTACTTAATTAGGAAATCCCATGCGATTCATATAATTCTGATTATAAGCTATACCCAAAATAGGAA
This sequence comes from Hyaloscypha bicolor E, assembly GCF_002865645.1. NCBI lineage: Eukaryota > Fungi > Ascomycota > Leotiomycetes > Helotiales > Hyaloscyphaceae > Hyaloscypha > Hyaloscypha bicolor. Next base: position 137,175 of record NW_020194539.1, on the reverse strand, counting down.
ACTAGATCCACGATATCTAATACCTGTCCATGCGCTATTACGTGTGCCTATTATATTAACCCCCCCTCTGGGCCCTTGTCCCCAAGAGGCCTGGGAAAACTGCGAATAGCTTTATAAATATTTCCCTAAAACTTTCCTGGCTGCTAGCTTTCCCCAAAGACTCCCCATAATTACCCTATTATTATGCCAGGTAATAGAGTTAAGGATATAGTTTACTAACCCTTCCTAGCTAGTTCGCAAATTGCCTCTGGTAATTTCCTCTCGTAAAGGTAATGCGAATATAGTATATACTATTGGATATAAAGCTTATCTAATCTCCTAATTAGTTCGTGAATCCTAACTTAGCCTCTATTCGCGAATAAATTATTACTCTATAGGCCCAAGAGCTTGGAAAAGTTAATCCGATCTTCTGGTTTATTCGTGAATTCCTTTTTTGGAATTTTCTGGGTATTCCTGATATAGAGCCAGTTCTGAATTCGCGATTACTATTCGGGGAAAGGGTATTATAAAAAGGCCTCCCTTTTCCCACTAACTAATCTTTCTTTTCCTTAACCATAATACCGTATTTAGCTCTTCCTTATTTCTTGCCTTCCTTCTTTAAGCCTTCTTTAAGCTTCTTTAAGCTTCTTTAAGCCTTATTTAAGCTTTATTCAAGTCCCTTTCTAATTCCCTCTTTTACTTAAATCTATTAAGATAAATACTTCTTTTAGTACTCGTTAGCCTATTACTACCCGTTCGGCTAATGCTCCCATATCCTTAATTTGCCCTTATTATCTTTAATATTCTAAGAATATTACTAAGTTTCCTGACCTTACTTATATTAAGAGTAATAATTACTCGGTATATAATTATTACCGCTCTAAGAATAAGAAATATAATCCTATAAGTTATAAATTCCTTCTTTTATTTCTTATTCTAATACTATCTAAGGTTCTTTAAGCATATATAATGTGGTTAAACCGCCTTTTTTAAGCCATTAATATATGTAAGTATCTTTCCTATTCTTTACCTAAAAGAAAGAAGGCTATTATTACTTTTCTTCTATACTAAACTATATATACTTCTTATATTAAAGCTATTATTCGAGGCTAACGGATTCTTCTAATAATCCAAGGAATAGGTTAAGTAATTCTTACTAGCTTAGTATAAGTATAAAGTACTCTTAATAATATAGTTAATATTTTTTGGTATTAAGTAAGCTTACTTCTTTCTTATTTCTTACTAATAGCTAATAGCTTTATAGGCTAATTTACTACCTATTTCTCGAGAGAATTCTAATAAGGATAATAATAAGAATAATAGAGAGTAATTATAAGAGTAGGGTATTTATGGGATATAGAAATTAGAGTTTTTAATAATTTTCGTATGGTTTTTTCAAGAATAAATATATGATTTTTTAATAGTTTCCTAATAAAAGCATTTATCTTTTGCGCCTCTATTTAGCTAATAGTATTATAATATTATTCTTTTCTAAGTATTCTTATAATTCTTGAGCTATATTCTCTAGATTACTTAGTGATTCCTATATATTATTTACTAGTAAGTAGCTCTTCTAATAAACGAGATACTTTCTTTCTTTTTTACTTTTCCTATAGGCTATAATAGATTCTATCTCGAATTCCTCTTTACCCTTAATCTCGACCGGCTCTAGTTTTACTATAGTACTAGCTTGCGAGTATTATGGTTCTAAGAAAGAAATATAAAAAATATTATGGATCCGATATAATAGTAATAATTTCAAGTAATATACCTGTTTATATATTTCTATAATTTCTAGAACTTTAAAGAGGCCGAGATATCTATTTACTAGCTTTATACTAGGTTATAGCTATTAAATATTCTTTATATAAAGTATAACTTTATTATATATCTTAAACTCCTTATTAATATATTTCTTATTATAGTACTTTTTCTATATATTTATTACTTCTTACTATTATTTCTCTAGTATTTCCTATTCTATTTGAATTCTTTATACTTTTTCCTGTATTACTAGTGCCTCTTTTTCTGAAATATTATTCTTAATATATAATTTAATACTAGGATAGAATCCGTATAAGATATAGAATAGGGATATTCCTATTATTAAATATATAAAGTTATTATATGTGAATTCTGTAAGAGTAAGCTTTATTACCTAGTTGTCCTGCTAGTAACTAGTATAATACCTCAAGTATTATTCTAGAGTTTGGTTTAGATTCTCTATTTATCTATTAGTTTACGGGTAAAATACTATACTTAGCTATTATTAAACCTTTAAGTAAAAGTATAGACTTAACTAGAACTTGCTTATGAAAACAGATCCTCTATTAGAGGTTATGCCTGCAGGTATGCTAAAGTCTTTAATAATATAGTATATAAATAGCTCTACTAGTTTAAGAGCCGAGATCTTTTTAGTAGTCGGAATATATTATGCTATTTTCGTATACCTATTAATAATAATAAGTATAGAATTATATATTTTACTATGAAACCTAGAAGGAAGTAGCCCTATAATAAAGTCTATAGTAATTTCTTGCCATGGCTTAGAGGGAAGGGGAAATAAACTAAGTGTACCGTATAGTAGATATCTCTTTACCTTAGTCTATTAATATATAGGACAAGTTCTAATATAGTCTTTTATGTTCTTTCTTATACTTTACTAGAAGTACTTTTTCTAGAGGATCTCTAGCGTTTTACTAGTACTAAAATGCCTACTTATAGGATTATTATAGTTAGCTTATAGTAATTCTTCTTTAAGAGCCGGTTTATTTAGTATATAGATAGTGCCCCGATATTTTAATAACTCAGATATATTAAGTTCCCAAGTCTTAATAGCTCTAATAAAGGTTTCCTTTAAGAACTATTTATATTACTGGTATTATACTAATGAATCGAGCCTTTAGTACTATAATAATAGTTTAAGTAATGTTTTTCTGCTTTCCTTATATACTATTTCGGACCTAGCTACTCATATAGCTAGAATCCGTGATATGTACTATTTATAACTAGCTATACTAGTAATAGGCTCAAGTAATAGTATCTCTGGTATTACTTTATTACTAAAATAGACTTCTTCTTTGGAATTTCTTAGTATCTTGCTAATTAAGAAGTGCCTACCTTCTCTTTCCTAGGCCTTGTATTACGGCATTATAGGAATAGTGTGGCGTCCTATTACTACTACTTATAGGGTTCTCTATTCTATATTCTATAGCTTATTATAAAGCGTGAGTAATAAAGTATCTTTATCTATATTTACTATAAAGTCTGGCCTTCTTAATAGCCTATTAGCGGGATTACTGCGTTCCGGCTAGTATTCTAAGACGAAGTTAAAGGTAGTTAGCTTCTCTGCCTATCTTATCTATTAATTATTTAGTTTTCTTTTAGTTATAAAATATTTCAAGTTATTATAATCTATCTTAATAATAATAGTATACTAGGTATATACTAGGTAATACTGCCAAGTATGGAATACTAGAATAATGGCTAAGAGTTTAGAGTTATGTGTTTTATACCTATTCTTAATTATAGTTATCTTTTTTAAATAGAAAGTAATAGGGTATTATCTGGCTTCTATCTTCTTACTAAAGAGCTAGGAAATTATACCTGTAATTATGAATCCTGAAGCGTCTATTTCTATACGAATCTTTAAGGCTAAGTCAAAATAATAAAGGATTAGTGTAGTTATAAATGTAATTTATAGCTTCCTAAAAGCCTTATCTGCCTTATCTGTCTAGCTAAACTAATATAGTGATTTTCTGCTAGTTTTTAGTAAATTAGTTAATTCTTTTATTACCTTGAAATATCTATAAATGAACCTCTAGTAAAAGTTAGTAAAACCCAGGAATACTTGGACTTCTCGGATATTATTCTTTGGGGCCGGCTATTTCCTAATAGCTATAACCCGGCTAGTTTCTATTTCTATACTATCTGGGCTAATTATAAATCTCAGGAACTTTATTCTTTTTATATTAAACTCGCATTTTGCCAAGTTTATAAAGAGCTAGTATTACTATAACTACTCGAGTATATATTAGACCGCTATTATATGTTATTCTGGGTTCTCTAAATAAATTAAAATATTATCTAGATAGACTATATAAATAATATTTACGAGGCCTACTAGTATATAATTAATATATGTCTGGAATATTACTAGAGTATTAAATAGTCTAAAGGGTATAATATAGTACTTAAAATATCTATAGTATATTCGGAATACTGTCTTTTACTTATTGCTTTCTTGTATTTATAACTAATAGTAAGTATCTTTTAAGTCTAGCTTTATATATATCTTTGCTTTATAAAGCCTATCTATTATCTTACTAATAAGTAGTAATAGTATTTGGTTCTTAATAGTAATCCTATTTAGACCCCGGTAGTTAATATATAGATATAGGCCGCCTCCTTTCTTTGGAATAAATATAATTAGGGTACTAGCTAGGCTAGTGAAATAACGGATCTACTTTTTCTCTAAGCTAGTATTAAGATATTCCCGAAGAACTTTAAGCTCCCTTTCTAATAAAGTATATATAAGACTATATAGTAATTAGAATCCTAGTTCCAGATCTATATAATACTCTATTATATAATAGTTAGGTAATATACCTATAGTCTCTATAGAGAATATTTGGAGAAGGTCCTAATACTTCTTGGGAAGTATAACTATTCTATTTATAGTAATAGCAGTAATTCTTTAGCTATCCGTTATAGGATAGGTAATTAATAGAAAAACATATGCCTTATACTTTACTATTTTAGTAAACTTCCTGGTATTTAGAACTTTAATCTTCTATAGTTAAATCTGGTATTTCTATATTACTTTTTTAAAGGAAATTAGGAAATTAACCTAGTAAAGCTATAGGAATCCAAGTATTATATTAATATGATTTAGATCGAAATTATATAATACAAAGTATATGTTGGCCTCTCTTTAGTTCTCTAGTATATTCTTGGCGGTAATTCCAAGAATATAATCTCTATATAAATAAATCCTTCTTTCCTCTAGTAAGGATAAGGGAATTGCCTTTAATATTAACGAAATACCTATATCTAAGGCTAACTTCCTCTTTATATAATTAGCCTCTATACCCGAGTTAACTAATACTCTAACCCTTTGCCTATCTTTCCTTGTCTTAATAATAATCTTAATTACTATTCTCGTTTTAGGGGCCTTGCCTTTCGTAGTATAAATAAGTATAATTACTATGGGGCATGCCTGTTTCTCGGCTTCTTTAGTTCTGGGTATTTATATGCCTTATGGCTAGACTTATTATAGTTATAGCAAGTCGGTTTTCCCTGATTTAGGCAGGTAGTAGTATAGTAACCCTTTTTCTAGTAAGTAAAGCAAGTTATACCCGGTTTTATAGATCCTGATACGGGTATTGTGTTAGACCCCGTTACTATGCTTTTGCTATCCCGGTTATACGAACCTCGTAACGGGGATATACTTCTCTTCTATTTCCCTTTATTATTTCCTTTCTCCTTTCTCTAATTTTCTTTTTTTCGTTAATCCGTTGGCTTATTATTACGTTCCCGTTAAGTAGACTAGTTTAAGTTATTCTTGACTCTTATGGCTATAGAAATAAGCTTCTTTCTTTCTTATAGAGTATTCCCTTAGTAATTAATCTCGTCCCGAATCTCCTGCCTCAAACTACTAAATAAGTCATTCTGCTCTTATGGCAAACCCGTATATCCCAAGTTATCCGATAGGCTATCTAAGTAGGATACGAAGCTTTAGATACTCTAACCTGGCTACTATTTTGTATCCTTAAACTTAGCGAGGGTATTATTACTATGATTCTCTGGATCCAAGATAGAATCCTTTATAAACTCAATAAAGGTCTCCTAATCCGTGATATTAATGCCTACTGATTACTTCCTATACTTCCAGATATCCCTGGCTATATTCTTAAAGCAGGAAGTATAATACGTGACCTTTACTATATCTGTGGCCTAGGTAATCCCGCCGTCTTTATGCTATTTCAGCTCCGCCTAGTAGAAGAAGTCCTGGGCTTCCTTAATACTCTTCCCCTTATAGGTTGGTAATTCTCGGGTTTTTGAAGCCCTGCAAACTAAACGTGCCGCCGGTGGCGCGATAGGTTCCATAATAGGTGCCCGAATATCCTTAAGACGGTAAATCTGAGCTTTTAAATTCTCCAGATCCTCCCTCTATTATATCTCTGCTTCTAACTCAGTAATGCGACGACGAGCTGCCGCTAGCTTCTTCGTTATTATTATCCTGCTAGCTGGTTCTAGGGATATCTGAGTTCTACTCCCTTCTCCTAATTAGGCGGTAGCTAGAGTAGCTAACTGGGCGCTTCCCTGGGTACCTGACTAGGTCGCCCTAGTAATAGTAGAGGCGCTTCTTCTAGTTAATGCTCTAGCTATTAGTGGTTTTGTCTATTGACGGCTTGACTACCTCGTAATAAACTACTCCCCGAAGGTTGGATCGATTAGAATATAAGGTACGTAATAGTAGGGTAATATATAAGTAGTTAAGGTAAGTAAGCTACGGAGTAACGCTTGCAAGTATAACTAATTCCAAGAATTAATTCTAATAAGAGACTAATTAATGCCTCTTCTAAAGCTAGGAGCATCTCCCTATATATTCCCTAGTACTTAGCCAGGCATGCGAAGCCCTTTACTTAATTAGGAAATCCCATGTGATCCATATGATTCCGATCGCAAGCTATACCCAAAATAGGAAACTAGATCCACGATATCTAATACCTGTCCATGCGCCATTACGTGTGCCCATTATAATAATAGCTAGGAACTTTAATAGTACTCTTATAGACCGAATTACTATACTAGCTATAACGGCAGGAATAGAGTAATAAAACGAGGCTCAAAGATTAATAATTTCCAATATCTTAAGAATTTAAAGCTAAGGAGGATAGGAGTGAGGTGTGGCAGTAGATAAGTAGGTATGGCCAAGACTACTAAAACGCCGAGCTTTGGAAGCGAGCTTAGTTTGAATTATAGCTTGGAACCTTAGCTAAAACTAATCCCTTTAGCTAAAACCACGTCCGTATTAATTATATAATACTAGCTATTATACTAGCTATTTATATGCCTATTATATAATATACTATAGTATTATATATAGATATATAAAATTACTACCGGATCCGGAAAGATCTAAAGAGGAAATACTATATAGCAGGTATTCCTATATTTCTCTATAAGTATATAGCTATTAAGTAATATAGACTTCTAGTTAATAAGGGGCTTTTAGCTAAATTAGAGTAAGATTATATTAATTAGGGTAAGTTATTCCTATAATCTCTTTCTTTTCCTAATTTAGGTAATGGCTTATAATATAGCTTGACTTAAGAACTCGTATAATTCTTATTTAAGTAAATAAACCGAGCCCTAATATCTTTTTACTACTAGTTTCCCTTCTTAGTTCTAGGGCCTCTTAGTTAGCTAGACTATAAATTTATCTTTATATACTAAGATTATTAGCTATAGATATTAATAAGTACTTACTATATAATACCTTAATATAGTATAAATTATAGCTTATAAATATTGAGATTAATTCTTTAAGCCTTATAAAAGGAACTAGTAAACCAGACGGTTCTAGGCTTTATATTAAGGCATATTACTACCTTTAGCTTATTATATAATATTATATTACTAGTAGAAACTCAAGCCTATAGCTAGGACTTGTCCCAAAGATTAAAATTAGTACTAAGGAGATATAGTAAAACGGATCTTACTTTAGGTAACTAATCTCAGAGAACTAGAAGTTTATAAAGACTATATAATCCTAATAAAGAGAGATTAAAAAGATAAATATTAGTAAAGAAGGCAATTTGAGTAAGTTAGATAAGAAGAAGTAAGATAAGAAGCAGCCGGATAAGAGGAACTTATTAGAGCAAGAGGCCTAAGAAAAGAAATAAATCTTTACTTAAGGATCTTGCTATATCTTTATCTTTATTATATAATTTACTTATAATTATATCTTCTTTCTTTCTTTACTTAAAAATGCCTCCTAGAAAGATTTCTAGCTTTTTCCTAAGATATCCTATATATAGAAATACTCTTAATAAGCCTAGCTAGTTCTAGTATAAGTAATATAGTATAGAAACCCCTTATTTACCCGATTCGCATAATTTATAACCTTAGTATTATAGTACTTCTCTAGTTAATCTTATAGTATCTTTACTTATATTCCAAAATATAAAAGAGACTACTATTAAGATTTTAGATAGTAATCCGGTATCCCCTATTAGTAGCTCTTATTATATGGCCTTTTTTTCTTCTTTTCTATTATTTAAGAAGCTCTTTACTAAGTTTTATTAAGCCCGGGCCGAGCCTAAGCAAGAAGCTCTCCTAATTAAGTAAGAGGAGAAAAAGGAGGCTAGATATCTTTTCTTTAAATTATATAATATATGGGCTACTAAACTATATCTAAATTACCCTAGTTAGATTAAATTAAGGCCAAGATCCTCTAGAGCAAGTAATTTAAGCCTATTTCCCCCTATACCTATTACCTAATTATATAAGCCAAGAATTATTTCTTATATAATAACTATAGCCGGTTTATACTAAGCTTCTATTATTACTACTATTAAAAAAGAGCAGAAATATTCAAATACTAGCTTCTTTACTTTCTCTTATTATCTATAATTCTAGACAGGAAAATCCAAGTTTAGGTCTTAAAAAGAGATTATATAATTAGCTCTCTTTAAAGTTTAAGGGTATTATGCCTAGCTATCTAATAAAGAGCTTAATTCTTCTTTTCTTATATTTTCTTAGTTCCGTATTCTTAGTATATATATACTTTCCTTACTTATTAATTATATAATACTTATATTATTTTAAGAAATAATATTAAGTATGAGGTCTTTAAAATAAACCTCTTGAGACTTAGGTATTAGGATAATAACCTAATATAAGCCTTTATTATTAATAAGCTTATAACGAGTATTTTAAGTAGAAGATATAGTCAAGTATATAGTTATATAAAGAAGCTAGTTCTCTAAACCGGGAAGTATAAGACTTAGATAGCTATAGCTTGGAAGAATAAAGATAACTTCTTTTTACGAGATTTAGAAAAGCTTCTTTCTAGGGAGATTTATATAATAAGAGATCTTTTACCTTACTTAATTATATTAGTCTAAAAGAATATTTATAAGTTCTAGGCTTATTTAATCCTATTTACTAAAAATAAAGACCTTACCCAGAAAAGTCTTTAATACTATTAAAGGAAATATAAGGCTATTCTTGTATTACCTAAGCTATTTAAGCTACTATATAATAAAGAAAAGAAGTTACCTCTCTTACCTCCCTCTCTAACTTTTTCTTTAATAGGATTTACTTCTTCCTAACTAAGAGCTATTAAAAAGAGAAATACCCGGTTTTATAAAGCTATATCTTATTATATAATTAAGTAGCCTAAGAAATAAGTTCTTTTACCGAGCTATTCCTCTACTTTTAACTAATATTTATTTCTAGCCTACTAAAGTAGCTAAAGCCAAGCATATAAAAGTCGAGCCTACTATTAAAGTAGAGCCCTTTTAACCCCTTCCGAGACTAGTAGTATATTATATAATACTTATTAAATTTATATACTAATATTATTCTAAGAAGAAACCTTTTTCTAGCTAAGTTCTAGCCTTACTAAAAGAAGCTACTCCTCCTCCTCCCTAATCTATATTTCCTGATTCCCTAGAGACTATATATTAATATGCAAATTAGTAATCTATAACCCTTAAGTATAAGGAAATAGCTAAAGAATATAAGAGTATGCTTCTTACTAAGCTTTAAGAGCTTAAGGACTTTATAGAGAAGGAAGATATAATTCAGGACTTAGTAAGCCGTACTTTTAAGAAAAGAGGAAGCTTGAATAATTATATATAGAAGTAAATATAATCTCTCTTAGGTCCAGGAATATTTCGTTTAGGAAAATAAGCTAAGAAGCAAGTTAGGGCAGATTATACTCAGACTAAGAAGAATTAAGCTCTAGCTAAGAGAGAGATAGAAAAAGCTATTTTACTTACTTAGAATATATTATATAATAGAAAGATTAGAAAGATATTTATAAAAAAGGCTAAATAAGTTAAGTCTAAGGATTTAAAGAAGAGAGAAAAGAATCTAAGAAAGAAATAAGGCTTCTTAACTTAGTTTAATACTAAGAGATTCTATACTTATTATATAATACTTTGGGACTAGATTAAATTCTCTTTTTCTTAGTTTTTAGGTATTTCTAAATTAAATTATAATTATAAGTAAAATTAAAAGAGGGCAAATATTAAGAGCTTAATATAATTTATTAGGTATTATATAAAAGCCAGGTAATTATATAATATAATAAAAGTAGTCCTATCTATTTATTTATAATAGAAGAAATACTCTAGCCAGGGTAATATCTAGGCTTTAAAACCTGGCTATTTTATATAATTTAAGGGAATTTAGGCTATTTTTTACTATTACCCTTTTCTCTATTATTATTAATATCTCGAGTACTATATTAGGTCATATGACTATAACAAATATAGTTACTATATACTTTATACTACTTTCCTCTAGGAACCCTTAAGTATTCCTCAAAAATGCCTTAACTATTTTAGTAAGTAGTATAAGGAGTTTGAGTATTAACTTGGCTACTATATTACTTAGTACAGATTATATAAACTCAGGAGAAATAACTTATACTCGTTAGGTCAAGATTATATTAATAACCTTAGGGAGAAGTGGAATATTAAAGGTAGTAGTAGTATAGGGACCCTTAATTACAATATCTGAGGATTCTGGATTATTAATATTAAAGATACGCTTCTGCTAAGGGCTACTATTAATAACTGAGGGCTGGAGCTCATTCCCTCCTATACGAAGGAAGTACTGAATATTATCGGAGGCGTCTATATGAGTCCAGACAACTAGATCTTATTGAGCTTGGGCTGCCATTATATGTGTATAAAGTATTATATGTGAAGTATATGTAAGGAGAGAGAGAGAGAGAGTAAGTATATGTATATATATATATATGTGAGGAAGTTGGAGGGAGGATTGGGAGCTGAGGGCCTATTTTATAGATATCTAGGGCCAAGAATGACTCAAATGGGAGCCTGAATGATTCAGATTAAGCTATAAATCAAGCTGTGAATCATATAGTTATTTGGTATAGTTCAGATGATGCGGGCAAAATAATTGGCTAGGGCCTTAGAAATAGGGCCATAAAGCTGTGAATCATATAGTTATTTAGTATAGTTCAGACTATAGGGCTAAAATAATTGGCTGGGGCCTTAGAAATAGTATATGAAGCTGTGAATCACATAGTTATTTGGTATAGTTCAGATAATGGGGTCAAAATAATTGGGTGTGGCCTTAGAAAAATGGCGAAAATGGCGAAAATCAGGCATAGAAGGTTTTGGTCGCTATGGTCAACCAGAGCACCGCGAAAGAATTGGTCACTACGCTAGAAGCCTGGAAGCAAAGTATTCCATGCATGCTTCTCATCGAAAAATTCAACACTACACATGAAGCGCCTAGCTTTTTCATCTTGCTACATAGCGTTATTTTGAAGTTCACCTATTTTCACGCGTTGGATACTGTGCGTCGCCTAGCTCACACAGCCGATCTCGATGCGTTGTGTCTTGTACAGGCGCGAGAGTCGATGCAGCTTCTCCAGCTACTACCGCAGGGTGACTTTGCTCACGTTTGGCTCCTTCTAGATATTATCACATCAGCTTGCACTCTCATGCTGACACATGCTATTTCTGGTCCAACAACTACACAACATGAGCTAAAAGATTTAGAGCTGGTGGAACCTGCGTTCACCTTGCTAAATTTCCTCAACGATACCTCAAGGGCTCAAGATGTGGCGAAGATGGCGGAGTCCCTCAGAGCTTTAAAGAGAGAAGCAGAGGTGGCTAAAAACGCTGCAGAGAAGCATGTTCGTGTTGATGAGGTGCCTGGAATAGGAAGTAAGAGCATACTATCATTGGAAGAATTTGTTGGGAGAATTCAGGAGCTGAGCTCAAAGAGATGTGCGGAATTTCGAGTAACAGGACTTCGCGGTGAGTGAGGTGGGTTACGACTTTAGCCTCACTATCAAGCAATACTTTTGCACCTTGAGAATAATGTATTCGCCGTACGTACTTCCTGGGGAAGGCTACAAAACCTCAAGGCCTGCTAGTATGTAGTAACAGTGGCCTTGAATCTCTGGTGCAGAAGCCGTTGAATAGTCGCCAGGTAAGCTCACCTTATTGCTTGCCCTCAGGAATAGAATGCTCACCTTCGTGCCACTTTCAGATTAAAAATCTCACCTCCACGGCCCATGCCTTAGCTCTTCGAGTCTTCGGGAGGGAGCTCAGGTGACTCTGTCTCATCTGGATTTTGCAATTGAAGCAGGCGAGGACTTCGAACGTGATATCAACGCCGCAGGGTCGACAGAAGCTTTGAATGTTTATTTCTAGCAGAATGAAAACATCCAGAAGGGTCTAATTTGAGCCGTTCTCCAATAGAAATAGTGTTTTTAGTCTCACGAAAGTCTGCCAGACTGTAAATATGGATCGTGCCTCGTTTCTGTGGGTTCTGTTTGGTGATATTCTCGGCCACGGAGGAACGCACGTTGATGGTGAATATATAGGCAGGCACTGTGCCATCCCTAATCAATTTTCTGCTTTTAGAAGACTCAGGTCGCGTGGGTGCCGTATATCAGGCTCGGCAAAAATTCCTTAATTTCCGGTATCGATAGGTATCGATGCCAGAATCGTAAGGTATCGATACTATCGATTCCGGAATCGATTCTTAGTAAGTATTTGCCCTATTTCTAAGGCCCCAGCTAATTTTGATACCTTCGTCCGAATTATACCAAATAACTACATGAATTACAGCTTTATATGACGCAATATAGCTTAATCTGAGTCATTTATGCTCCCATTTTAGTTATTAATAATTTCAGATACCTTTAAAATAAGCTCTCAGCTCCTAATTCTCTCTCCAACTTATATATACTTTCCATATACCCTCTATTTCACATGTATATATATATATATATTTACATATATATACGTATATATACGCATATATACACTAGTCAAGCTCAATAAAATAGTAGCTTAATAGCAAGCTCAGCAAGATCTGGTAATCTGGACTTGCCTGGATAGCTATAATAATATTCATTACTTCCTTTATATAGGAGGCAATAAACTAGAGCCATCTATTATTACTAGTAGTCCTTAATAGCGAAATACCTTTAATATCGCCAATTCTGCTCCCTTAGATATTGAAATTAAGGGTCCCTATACTCCTGGTATCTTTAATGCCCTGCTTCTTTCTAAGGTTCTTAATATAATCTTGACTTAATAAGTATAAGTTACTTCTTTATACTTTATATAATCTATACTAAATAATATAGTAGCCAAGTTAATATTCGTACTTCTTATACTACTTGCCAAAATAGTTAAGGTATTTTTGAGAAGTGCTTAAGGATTTCTGGAGAAGAGTAATATAAAGTATATAGTAACTATATTTATTATAGTTATGCGACCCAATATAGTGCTCGAGATATTAATAATAATAGAGAAGAGAGTAATAGTAGAGGATAGCCTAAACCCCCTCAAATTATACGAAGTAGCCGGGTTTTAAAGCCTGGATATTACCCTGGCCAAAGTATTCCTTCTATTATAAATAAATAGATAGGACTACTCTTATTATATTATATAATTGCCTGGCTTTTATATAATACCTAATAGATTATATTAAGCTCTTAATATTTGCCCTTTTTTGATTTTTCCCTAACTAGTCTTAAGGAAAGTATTTAGAATTCCGCTTCTCTTCTAATACTTTAAGCACTCTTATATCTTAATTATCTCTGCCTCTAATTATACCCTATCCCAGCTTACTATATAACGTCCCCCTGAAAATACTCTCTCTAGCTCATTGCTTATTAGTGGAATTGAGAGGATATTAATAGCTATAAGAAAGAGCCTTAGCTAGTATTACCTCTATATATCCTGGCACTACTATATAAGAGCCCTCTTTTTACCAGAATTATATAATTCCAGTGAGTTATAGTCCTCAAACTCGTCTTAACTTGCGGGCCGAGCTCTTACTATAAGAGATAAGGTAATATAATTATATATATCTAGTTCTAGTCTCTTATAAGACGAGCTATTATGCGAAAAAGCTAGTAAAGTAGATATAATAATAGCTCTTTCCCTATATCTCTCCTAAAGCTTCTTAACCTTAGCTAGAACTGGCTTTAACTATTTCTTTAGCTAGTATATCTCAATATATCTTATATAATTACAAGAATTTAAAATTAATATAGTAGTATAAACTGGAAATATATTAGTTCTTATATAATAATTATTCAAAATACTATATATTACTTTAATCCGGTAAAGAAAGTTCCTTCCCTCTATATCTTTCCTCTTTTAATATTTAGCCTATTAGAATTAGTATAGTTATATAAGGGAAAAGGAGAACTTATATTCTCCTCTTAAAAGTATTTAATTAAGATATCTATTATAAAGAGAGTAGAATTAAGGGAAGTTAAGCCCTTAGTAGTAAGAATAGCTTATATAAAGGGTTTAAGGAACTTCTTAATTATACGAAGCTTTTTCTAATCTTTAGAAGTTAAGATATCTTTCTTAAGCTTCTTCTTATAGTTTTAATAATACCTTTCTACTATAGGCCTTAAGTTAAGCAGTATATAAAGTATCTAATACTAGCTATTCTATCTTATATAATTATCTATTGGAATTAGTCTTTTTATAAGTATACGAAACTCCTCTATTCTTCTAGCTAATCTATAAATATAAATTATAATATTATATACTTAACTAAGGGAACTTATTAGCCTGAACTAAGCCCTTATTACCTCTATTATATTAAAGACTCTAGCTTGCTTCTACTTATTATACGAATTAAGGCTTTCTAAGCTAATCTAATTCGTAAATAAAAAGGCTTATATAACCAGATTAATAATATAGCCTAAATAGCAAATATACTAGTAATCTGCCTCCTAATTTAAGCTAAGCTTATTCTTGAACTTCTTTTAAACCAGTTAATAAAGAATATTATTTATAGAGGCATTATTACTTATAATAGCTCCAAGCTTATAAGTAATACTATAATCTTGAAGGACTGGCTAAAAGATTGCCATTTAAGCCTCTGAGCTATAGCCAGAAACCTTCTTTAAAGCGAGAAAAACCTTTTATTGCTTTCTATTATATATAGTAAAATGGCTATAGATTATAAGTAAAAGTAATCGATTTAGAGAGGTCCAGATATTAAGAGAGATATAAATAAGTGAGAGTATAGCCTGGAGAACTTGTTATACGGTATCCTGGTGCCGCTCCCAAGCTTCTTTGACTGAGCTAGTAATTCCTGAATGAGAAGTCGTAATTTTGCCCTTAATAGCTCGATTGAGTACTTGGCAAAAGGTATGGAACTCTGGCTATTTAATAAGAGTATAGGACAGATTCCGTATAATAATAAGAGTAATTAAGGCTTCCGTAATAATTGAGGTATTCAGATAGGCTTCCAGGATCTCGGTATTAAGCTCTTCTTGCTCGCTTGATCTAGTAGCTTGGTAATAATATTGCTTTAATTACGAATTGACTGCTACTTGGTTCTTGCTTAAAGTACGCTCAATAGCAATTTTGTGGGTGACTTTTATATGCTTCTTTATATTCTCTAAAAGAGAAGTGCCATATGGTGATCTCGTTAAATCGGTATAGTAAGTATAGTAAAGGTTAGCTTGGTTCTCCTTCTCAGTGGGTTCACGATAGTACTTCCAAACAGCGGCTCTCCATTTTCGGCTCTGGGAAGTTATAGTTGATTCTAGCTCTACTGAAGCAGCAGAAGCTATAAAGGAAGAGTCTAGCTCATGCGAAGAAGACATTTTGAGAGTGTGATCCAAATGGAATTCTGATGTGAGGTGAGAGAAGTGAAGAGAGTAAAAATTAAAGGGTGCGGGGTAGAAAGCGGTGAAGGAATCGATTCCGGTATTAATAGTATCGATGCTTAGTAATACCTGAATAATACCAGTAGAATCGATACCGGTATCAATGCCTCAGGTATTTTTGCCGAGCCTGCCGTATATAGCTTCCCGTATGTATTAGGTCTCTCATCCCATTATATATATGAGCCCTCCCCTCCCTGAATAACACCTTTCGAACGAGAGCCCAACCTTTGCTCTGGTTCTAGCTGGCTTCTTGATCATGTGGTCTACCGGTTTCGGAGGTGATTGTCCAGGTTTGATACGGTATTGGTATTTCAGGCCGCTTATCCAGCCAAAATGGAGCTTTATAAACTTGTTGTGAGTGCCGTCTAAGTTTCGGACCGAAGAACACTAACACATTATTAAAGTATTGCACGATACTTGGGGCTCGTTATCAACACCATCGCTCACTGGCTATATAGGTCAATCCCTATCCCGAAAAAGCTAGTCTTCTGTTGGGATTGAGCTAGAGTGGCTTAAGTGATTGTCGTACTCCCCATCAGACTGCTCGGGAACATCGTCGGAAGCAGAACCATCGTCCATGGGCGTGTCAATTACAGAACCTCGTCAGAGTTCATCAGCAGGCAGGTAGAAGTATCCACTAGCCAACCGCCCAAACCCCCATCCGCCCACCCCAAAAAAATCGATTTTTAATCAACCCTTTATTATAATTACAAATCCTATTAAATAATAACGTCCTATAGTATTTTCGATATCCTGATAAATTTATATTTATTTTAACCTTATAGTGCGGCTAGAATCGCCCGTAAGGTAGTGATTTTGTGATTTTAGCGTGTGCTATGCCTTACCCACCAAAAATTATTAGGAATAGTAGCACTCTACTTTATACGTACTATATTACTAAAATCGAGGTTCCTTTCTTATAAACTATTATTATACTTGTATATATATATATAACTTATAGAGAAGTGGCTAAAATAAAGCTATTTATAATTAATATAGATACTAGTATTTATATTTATTCCTGCTATAATATTCTCCTAAAGTATAGTATATATGCCTTATTCTTAACTACTTCTAATTTCCCTTTAGCTTATATGGTCCGTAAGGCAAGTCCTATAAATTACGAGATATATCTCTTTTACTATCCGTATTTTTTATACTATCTATATTACTCGAATTATTTATATTTCCTTTATCCTCTTTTTCTCTAGTATCCTTACTCTTCTTCTCTACTATAATCTCCTTCCCCTTTATCTTCTAATCTTATATCTATTTTTATGCTCGCTTTCTATATCTTATAGGCAGTCAAAGCTTTAGTATAAAGGGTTTTATAGATACGGAGCGAGGCTTTCCAGACTTGGTAGAATTAGTATTAAGTTAATAGAAAATATAGACTTTACTATTATTATTATATCTGTAATTTGTATAAGCACTATTAAATTCGCCTTCTATAACTATATAGCGTTTAAAAGGGCCTCTCGGTCTCTTCTTATTACTATAAGTAATATAAGCTTGAAAGGATTTGGTTCCGCGAGTATATACCAAGCTTATTTTTAGATTTACCTTGCTTTTCTCTAATTCTTTTAGCTTCCTGCCCTAGTATAGCTCTATCTCTCTAACTTTAGCTTTATTATTAATTTGCTTTACTACTTTAGTAGTATTATCGGGTAATATAAGAAGATTAAAGTATTATTATAGAAAAGAAAGAGGAAAAAGAAGAAGTTATATATAAGGCAAAAGTCGAGAAGTAAAGGGATTTATTAGTTAAATATGGTAATAAGAGAAAATATTATAGACTAAGTTTAAATTATTAGAGGGCATATTATAAATATTATCTTTTTGCTTATTTGCGCCTTTATTACCTTTTCTGCCGCTTTTATCTTTACTAGAGCTATTATTTAAAGCTATATTTAATATATTTTTAATAAAGAAGAGCTTTAGTAATAGTATTATATATTGGAATTAAAGTTGTTTTTGGAAGGAGGTTAAGGTTTAGGCTATAATTAAAACTAGTGTGGCTATATCTTTATTATTTACTTTTAGGATATAAAGATATATATTTAATATAATTACTTAAACCCGAATGAATTTATAATAAATAATACCTAAAAATAAAAATATTAGTACTTAATAGCCCTAGATTAAATGTATTTAAATATTAAAAAATTATAATTTTAGGTACTATAGTTATAAAAATAAAGATATAAATATTCTTTATCTTACTAATTTATAAAAGCTAAGATATACTAATAATAATTAAATTAGACTTAACTTATATAATTAGCTAATTTACTTTACTAATTATAAATAATTTAAGGTAGCTTAAGCCTTCTTAAATCTCTATATATAGCTTATTATATGAACTTCTATATCTCTATATTTAGTAATATTATAATTATAATTTTTAGATAAGAAAAATTCCTTTATTCTAGTATATATAATTATATTTATTTCTTATTTTTCGAATATATAATTATTAAATTAGAGAGGCTTAAGAATTCTAAGTAATATTTTCCCTAAGAGATATATATCCTTAATAAATAATAAAAGTAAATATAGAATTATATAATAATATAATATCCTATACTAGTACCTTTATTTTCTATAAAACTATAACTTTATTCTATCTTTACTCTAAAACCTCTATTTTTCTTCTATATTTTTTCGATTTTACTATTAATACCAAGAGCTTCTGCCCTCTACTAATACCTTCTCTATTAATACCTTTATTAATACCTCTATTAATACTAAGAGCTAGTATCTAACTATCTTATAACCTTTTCCTCTTTCTCTAAATCCCTTCTCTTCCGAACTCCTCCTCCTTTAACTCCTTTACTAATAATACTAAGAGCTAGTACTTAATTACTACTTCCGGATTACTTTTATTCGGAACTTCCATACTATAAGTCTTTAACTCACTTATTTCTTAAAAAGCTAAATTTTAGATTTCTTCTTTCCTTCTCTAATATCTTTTCTTTTCCGATACTATAATAGGGATATAAAACACGAAGTAATATAGGAATAAAGAATAGGCTTCCATAGTATGGGATTACAATATACGAGTGAGGTGTGAAATTAGAGAGTGAAGGTTGATTGATTTCTAAGAACTAAGAAGGAGAGAGGGGTAATATAAGCGGACTACGGACTATATAAATGTCCGGAGGTTATATAACAGAACTATATAACTAATAGGGGTAAAATCCCTACTATAATACCTTTTATACTTTCGGGCTCTTTAGGAGTACTCTTTCTCGAACTTCTAAAAAAGAGGCTAACTTCTATTTAGATTCCTCCTTTCTTTCTTTAATATCTCTTTTCCTTCTTTAATACCTTCTCCTCTTCTTTAATACTTATAAAAGCCTTCGGGCCGCTACTAAGTATTTCTATTCTTTATCTTGAAATATATTCTAACTTATTCTTATAGGAAATAGCCCTTTTCCCTCTAATCTCAATTTCTTTAATATATATTTCTCGCCTTTAGGCTATTTAGACATTTCCCTATTTACTTTTATAAAATATATACTAACTTATTTTTTAGTTTCTCTTATCTTTCCCTTATCTTACCTCTAACTTTAATAAGTTCTTTCTTTATATATATGCCTAGTTAGTACTAGTTCTTATAATTTATAGTTAGGCTTTCTATTTATCTAATACCCGAATATTTTATTTTACTTTTATTTTATATACTTTTACGTATTTTACTTTCCTTTTATTATAGATTAGAACTTAAATAATATTTATCTTAAGCGCTTATACTCTCGGGTATATAAGTTTCCTATAAATCTTTCAAGATTATAAACTAGCCTACTTTAGTTTAGGAAAGCTTTCTTAAGAGTATTTTAGAAGTTATAGTATTTATTACAAGCTTTCCTAAAGATTAATATAGTATAAGTAATCTAGTTCATTCTCTTTCTATAAAGCAAACCGCTATTCTAAGTCTATATAAAATCCTAATTATTTCTTAAATTAAAATATAAGTACTTCTTATTTCTATTAAGTTAGATATAAAGAATAGCAAGTGCCTTTAGGCTAGACTATAATACTAGTTAAGTACTAAGACTTTCCCTATACCTTACGAAATATTACTTATAGTTCGAGATATATTATATTTAATAAGGCTCTTATATCTAATTATTTTATAAAGTAATAAAATATATTAGTATTATAGTTAGGAGAGTTTTACTTAGTAATCTTATTTATTACTTGTGAGCCTATTTTCTAGCTAATAAGTTTTAGCTAATAGCTAAGAAACTTATTAGCTATTCTATCTAAAGCCTTTAGAAACAGGAAGTTGCCCTAATAAAAACTTAGTATTAAAAAATGAGTTTAACTAATTAATTCAAACAAGGAGTTTATAGTAAGAGTTATATAAGTTATACTATATAACTCAAGTCCCGTTCTTTAGTTCCGTTCCTAAGTTCTATTTCTGGTTATATAAGTAATAATATATAATAAACTTAAACTTTTCTAGCCTATTAAAGCTTGGGTTATTTTTAGAAGAATTATAAGCTTTTTATACTTTTTAAGCTTAAGCTTTAAGCTCGAGGCCCTTTATTTAATAATATCTAGACTAGCTTTCTTATTTCCCTTATAAGTAATAGTTTAGCCCTTAGGGAATTATATTAAAATATTAGAACTATTAGGAAATATACTTAATATAAGAACCCAAACGGTTTTTGGGAATTAAAACCTCTAGAATTCCCTATAAATTATATAATCTGGCTTATAAATATTAATTACTCTAAGAGTTTGAATTATAAAGTATAGCCCTTAGATTTCTGCTTAAATTAAAGATTAAGTATATCTGTAATAGGTTACTTATTATAGGAATATAGAATACTCTTTTTAAATATTAGGTACTAGTAATAGTTCGGATATCCCAAAGCTATTAAGACTCTTTATAAGTTTCCGGCTTTAGGGCTTTTCTATAGCTAGCTAATTATATAAAGTTACGTAACTATATAGGTCTAATACTAAAGTTTAATTAATAAATAACTATTTAATTTCTGAAAAATATATATTTATTTAAAAAACTTGAGCTTTATATTTTCCCTTAATTAGCCCGAGCTCTTATTAGAACTTCATTATGAAATAGCCTCCTTTTACTCTTTCTCCCGCTATTTGTAACTATTACTAGTAGTTTAATTACCTTATAAACTACCTCTTTTATCTTCGTCTTTCTTTATTTTTTGGGCTTTTTAGGAAATTATTATATTAAGGGAAATAGAATAAAGATAAAACTTAATAAAAGAGGAAATAAGAGAGTAGTTAATTATAGCTTTTCAGGTAATAGTAAAATACTAGGGAAATTAATCTTAGAGAGTATATACTTGATTAGAGAGCTTATTAGTAGTGCTTTTTTCTAACGGAATTTTAGTGTTTTTGAAATCTTTAATAGCTTTAAAAGTCAGTTCTCTAGCATAATAATATCCTTAACTTCTTAAAATATATTAGGACCTTATTTCCTAAAGTCGTTTAGCATATAATTATAAAGCGATTTCTATAACCTAGTAATAGCCTTTAATCTCTTCTATATTATAATCTCCTTCTTTCTTTTCTTCTTCTATATTACCTTGGCTTCTAATACCTTTTCTATTAATACTATATTTAGAACTCTTATATCCGTAATCTTATTCTTATCTTTTTTCGAAATCTTCTTATAATTCTTATAATTATTAGCTACTTTAATTAGCTCTTTATTTATAGCTTAGGATAAGAGAGTTATTATAAGTACTATAGTAGCTAAATTTACTAACTTTTAAATAATAAGCTAAAGATTAGCTATTTATTTCCTTATCTTAGCTTAATTTTACTATATTCGAGCTTGAGATTTAGTAATAACCTTAATCTTACTATTTATCTTATTAGTAGCTTTAAGAATAGCCTTAATATTAGTAATATTCTAGAAAGTTATAATAACCAAAGAAATTATATTACTAGAAATAATTAGTTAACTTATAAAGATTATAAAAAGTAATAGCTTTTATATTCGAGTTTTTTCTGCCTTTTTTTCTCTTTATAATATTATAATAGGAAGTTAGCTAATAATAACTTTAGGATTAAATAGAAAAAGACTATATTTCCTTTATAAGAATATAATATTCTAGTAATTAAAGGCATTAGCTTGTACTAGCTATAGGATTTCTAGAAACTTAATCTTATTAATTAAATACCCTTTTCCCTAATAAGTCTTATTTATAAGATATATATAGTATAACTATACTAGAGGCCCGAAAATGCCTATATTATAAGATTAAAGAATATATATTAAGTAAGCTAGAAAGTAAAATAGAATAATCTTTTTCTCTTTATAGAATCTTATAATCTCTAGGGTTATATAAGAACTATAACTATTAAAAAGAAATATTTTATACTTTCTCTTTTTTACTTCTAATATTTCTAGCTTAAATATCCTTTGAAATTACTTAATATAAAGCTTATTATCTATCTAATTCTTTTCGGAGGCGCAGATATAGCTATTTAGTAATGCCTTAACCTAATTCTTATAAAAAACCTTAGCCTTAAAAATAATAAAAGAACTAAGAACTTATTTACTTAATAATATATACTTAATTAATAAAACCCACTTTTGGCTACCTTATTATATAATTTTTGGCTTCTTTGTTTTCCTTGAGTAAATAATTCGTATTTTAGTTAAAATCCCTATTATTACCCCCTTTTTATTTATATTATAAATATTATTATTATATATATTATACTCTGCTTTTTTCGTTTAATAAAGCTCGAAATATCTTGTAATCTGCTCTAGATTTTCTATAATAACTCGGTCTTTATTAAGTAATGAAATAATTCGAGATTTAAGGTCTGGATAGTAATTAAGGAAACCTTAATGTCACGATAAGGTGATATTGCAGTGGTGATAAAGAGCTTGAATTGAGCTGAAGGCTGTGCGCCCGGCTAAAAGCACTGGCTACACGCTAAGTCACGTGTAGTGGCACCACGTGACTGGTGCCACGTAACACTTAATACTAGTTAATTTCAAGAGAGTTCGTAATTAAATCTTTATCTTATGCCTTTAGTAACTTAATTACTATCTTCTGAATCTAATAAACTATTAGTAGCTATTCCTATACTTCTAATTTCATAATATATTATTAGATTATTGCCTCCTTAATTAGTAATAGCCGCTATTATACTATTATAACCTCTGCCTTTGGTTTTGCTTCCTTAATTCAATCTCGAAGTATTTCCTAACGAACTCTATACTCCCTAGTAACTTGGCATATTAATTTCTTCTTATTTTAGTCGAGATAATAGTTGTGGGCTATTTAAAGCCTTACTACTTTAGGGACCTCGTCGGGATTGCCCTTGTATTCGGGATAGTAATTTTTCTTAATAGGCATTTCGGTAAGCGGCAAAAGATTTAGAAATTAATTTATGTGGTAGTAAAGTATATTATAGTAGTTAAATAAGCATTATTTAAGTAGCGGTCAAATTTTTTTGGGGATTTTTAGTAGGACGTATATATAAAAAACCCCTACCTTTTACTACCTTACGGGCGATTCTAGCCGTATTACAAGGTTAAAATGAATATAAATTTGTTAGGATATCGAAAATACTATGGGACGTTATTATTTAATAGGATTTGTAATTATAATAAAGGGTTGATTAAAAATTGATTTTTTTGGGGTGGGCGGATGGGGGTTTGGGCGGTTGGGGGGTGGATACTTCTATGGTTTCAGGTCCTCAGAAAATTTTACCGACTGTGGTGGTTTCTGCGCTCTCAGTCACGCGGAAGTGCTGTGGCAATGCGACGTGGAATTGATGGCCTGCAGACGGCCCCTCTCCGTTCTGGTGAACATGATTAAATGCGGAGCTGGTAGAGGGAAAGGGACTATCCCTTTGTCCGGTGAGACATTGCCAGGCGCTAGCAAGGGGGGTGTGGCTGCACGCAAGCCTCTTGAAGCGTAATAAAGCGAGGTGAGGCTTGCGTGCAGCCACACCCCCCTTGCTAGCGCCTGGCAATGTCTCACCGGAACGAAGGGATACAAACATCATTGATGAGTAATAGATTACTCATGATGAACAAGGTAGGGATGTCGGCACAATCCCGTGACAATGGTCTCTCGTAGCTTTCTGTCTGTTCCCCCCAATACACCAATAATTCGGGCTCCCGATTAGGAAATGGGGGATTTGATTGGGCAATCGGGAGCGCCGATTGCCCAATCACCCGTATTGATATCTCGGGGGGAACACAACCGCCCAAAACCTTGATTCCCCGGCGACCCAAAATAAACAGAATAAGTTGATATTCGTGATCAGTGACTTCACCTTAGTAGTCCCGGAGGTCTTCAGAATTTTTTTGAGCACTTTGAAAGAATCTCAATTCTTTTAGTGTCCCAATCTGGCAAAAATGGGCGGTGGCTGGTCTGGGCGGTTAGCCCCTGAATGCTTCTGGAGCGATGAGACAGTTATTTCGCTTCTCCCTCAGCGGCACATCGTTCACGAGACGCAATCTGACGTTCGTGCTGGAGTTGCCGGCGACGTCTGTCCATCTCATGATTGCTCACGACACTCGACATGATGGCGCGTGATTCTCAGCATCTTTTGCTGCTGGCTGCTGGCTTGATAGGCTTAGCTGGTGCCGATATCCTTCCTAGTTGCTGGGTTTGTGAAATTATTTTTGTAAACGAGGCTGTACTGACTAGGATACAGAACAGTTGCGTTACCACAGCCGTAGAGGCCAACCCAGCGTGCTTTTATTCTTATGGCGTGGGGATTCAGGCCACATCCTGCTATTGCGGGCCAGATCAAGGAGGCTACTTAACCAACGTGGAGTGTTGTGCCAACGAGCGCTGCGCTGCTACGGACTTCTCAACCGGACGTGTGATTGCAAGATCTATACAGCAGAACCTCGCTATAGCGATCCCCGATATAGCGATATCCTTAGTAATACGATACGGCCGTAGGGTCCTGCACTTTTTTAGCCTTAGGCTTACGATATCCTTGGCATTACGATTATCGTAAGGTTTTTCGGTCCCAACCCTTAATTTTTGGTAGTATATTATCCTACTTTAGCCTGAAAATGGATCAATTTATCAATATTCCAGGGCCCTCCGGTACCTCTCAGGCTCTCGATCTCACCGAATCACAGCCCCTTAATCTTACCTCTGGTTCTCTAGCCCCTGAACAGCCCAAAAAGAGACGAAGAGGCATAATAGAAGCTGATCGCCGAGCGCTACGGAGGCACAAGCAATCCCATCCTAAAGCTATATATACTAATCTTATTAAATGATTCCAGGACGAGTTCCACTACAAAATCAACTAATCCACTGTTTCCTTTAGCCTCAGTACTCAATTCAATTACCTTAATACTAATATACGAAAAGATATAAGCCTTACGGGTCAATATTCGAGCCAATCTAATTAGCCTGATCTTGAATTAGTACTCTTTAAATAATAGCAGAAGATATAGTAGTAAAAAGTAATAATTACGGGCGATATTCTCAAGTAAAAGGCATATGAAATCTGGTACCTTCTCCCCTAATATTACGAGTAACCAGAGCCTAAATAGTCTAATAGGTAGTTAACTAACTTTAAGAATCGCTTCCATATTAAGGAATATATTTACTATAGCAAAGGCAATATGGCAGATATTAAAAGCCCTGAAAATATCAAGCAAATACAGGAAAATCGAGACCTGGTAGCCATATACCCTCCTGAGAATGTCTTGAATATAAATAAGACTAGTTTATACTAGAAAATATTACCAAATTATATACTAGTAACTAAGGCTAGTAATAGGGGCAAAAGAAGCAAAGAGCGAATTACTCTTGCTCTTACGGTTAATACTACAGGTACTAATAAGTAAGAGCCTTAATTAATTAGGAAGAGTAAGAACCCTTAATACTTTAAGTATATTAATCGTCGACTTTTGGGTATATAATACCAATATAATAATTCCAAGTAGATAACTAGTATTATCTATATAAAATACCTCTATTAGCTTAATTATAAGTATTCTGCTCAAGGCCGGTATATCCTTCTTTTTATAGACAACTTCTCAGGATATGAATATGGCATTAATCTTATTAGTGAAAAACGAGCTCTCTCTTATATACAAGTAGAATGGCTATCTCTTAATACGATATTATATTAGTAACTGGCAGATTAGGGCATTATTAATACCTTTAAGCTTTATTATTGCAAGTAATGGGTTAGCTATATAATTAAGTAATTTGAAACGAATAAGGATCCCAATAAAACAGTTACTCTACTCCATGCGATTAACTGGATAGTATATACTTGGAATAACCACATTAAAACTTCTATAATTACTAATTACTGGTACAAATCAAGTCTTATCGCAAAACCTCTTCTTAGTAAAGATCTCGATGCCTATAGTAAACTGGACGAGGAATAGGCTACTTAATAAGCAAAAGACAAGGAAACTATTAAAGCCCTTTAATTAGCCATTTAGAGTACTACCCAATTCAACGATCCTCTTCCCATTAGCCAATTTATTATACTAATTAACCAGGCAATCATGGAAGAAGAGAGTGTAACGCTAGAGGTAATTGTAAATCGCTATGCTCGTGGAGGTTCAGGGGATACTTAGTCTAATATAGAGGGGGAGGGGGAGGGGGAGGAGCAGGAGAAAGAGATTAAGAAAGTGAAGCTAGCTGAAGTAATAGCTGCACTTGATTTGGTAAATCTTTATGAGAAGTAACAGGAGGATGGACAAAGTGAGGTTATATGTAAGCTTAACGCTTTGAAAGCTACGTTTATCCAAAGGAACGTGGGAAAAGCAAAGCAGGCTTATTTAGAGCTTTCAGGAGGTACTTTACAAGTAGTGAGGCGTTAGGATTGAGAGGTTCTTTATATATCTTTAGTTCTTCCTTATTTTTTATATGTGCACGTGATCCTTGATTTAACGATACCTCGGTATATCGTTAGAAAAAGGCGCTAAAATTGATATCGTTATATCGAGGTTCTGCTGTATGCGCATCGTCAGTGCTCCCTCCCCATCCTATTCCACATTTACTGACAATTCTGCAGAGTCGGACAACCCGACCTAACTGACGGGTCCATCGTGTGCGGCACCTCTACAACTATCTTTTATACCGGAATAGCGGACGCTGGCCCTACCACGACAGCTGCTTCGGCTGGCTCTTCAACCTCAGCACTAGCATCTGACGTTCTAACTGCTGGCTGTGGGTCGCCAACCTTTACCTCTGTGATAGCCTCTGCTACCACAACATCCTTCCCGCTGATCGGCTGCGCGCCGAACAACCCGTCCTGTTGCCCCTATAATATAAACGTCGGAGCTGTCCTTAGTGCATGTCCTAGCGGGTATTCGACCATCTCAAATACAGCCTGTTGTCCCTCGTCAGTAAAACCAAGGGCGTCTGTTAACATGTAACTAACTTAACTGTTTAGAGGCTGGTCAGTGTACTCAAGCTCACTGGGCAATAATGTGCCTTGTGTGACAACTCCGGTGTACGACCTTACTGCGCCCAACTCCACCGCCACAGGGACTACTGTTGTTGTGATTGTAAACCGAATCTTCGCGCTGCAATACCAGCTTTCGACTGCAACCACCTCCGCAGCAGCCGCCAGCGGCCACCTCAGCACGGGCGCCAAAGCCGGACTCGGCGCTGGCGTTGGCGTGGCCGCGCTCGCCATGATCATAGGCGTTGTGTTCTTCCTTGTCAAACATCACAAGCGCACCCCGCCCACACAAGCGCCGGCGTTAGCGGCTCCCGGAAATATGCAATACGCGGAGGCGGCTGGCGCTAGTGAGCTGCATTCAACTCCGGCATCAAATACGGCCGCCCCTTTGAGTTACGTGTT
Organism: Hyaloscypha bicolor E; assembly: GCF_002865645.1. Classification (NCBI taxonomy): domain Eukaryota; kingdom Fungi; phylum Ascomycota; class Leotiomycetes; order Helotiales; family Hyaloscyphaceae; genus Hyaloscypha; species Hyaloscypha bicolor. The sequence continues at coordinate 109,451 of NW_020194539.1, read as the reverse complement.
TAAACCAGGCTTCATGGAGGCGGACAGCACGCCTCTGGAGACTAGTCCGCATCACGGCTACGTCGAGGTCGACGGTGCTGTACAGCCGGCGCGCCACGAGCTGGTTAGCTGAGGTTTAGTGTATTTGATATGTGCATATTAGGTGTGAGGCTAAGGTCTCTATCAGTTAATTACAGTTTGTGTGGGAAATTTCCTGATCAACATATATACATTCAGACCCATCAGACCCTCGTTACCGGTATGCTGAGAGTATCACAACTACTTACACGACAATGTTACTACTTGATATGTACTGGGTTGTTAATCCATGGTTTGGTTCCTACCTCGAACTGGCCTTTGCGCTTGTGGCAACAAACAAGCTATGTCTCATAACTAGCATTAAGTATTAAAAACTTCACATTAACATTGGCATTTTGGCCCTTAGTATTACTAAAGATAGCGTGACTAGCGTGTCTTATTTCTTTTAACCGTGACCTCCATATAGTCTGAGATAATATTAACGTAATAACCTATAAATAAGGCTAAGATAATAATTATGTATAAAAAGTAAATAAACCACAAATGGGGCTAATATAATAGTCACTTGTCAAAAGTCGCGGGAAATGAACTCTACTCTACTCTACTCAAGGCTACTCTAGAGTTGCTTGAGTAGCTTGAGTAGTTTTTTTCCCACACTGGAAATACATCGACCCCGTTTCCCCGTACCAGTGAAAGAAATTAAACTGTGTGTTATGTGGTGCTAATATCAAGCAGTATGCCGTGAGACAATTCTATGAGATCTCTCTGCGTGGTTCAGTAGATGCATCCGATGCAACAGCCTAATATCGCAAACGCCATAGTCAATTTACTGCTTCGCTGGCAGCTCCTTAATGTGTCTGTTGTGAAGTTCCTGCAGAGAGAACCACGAATTGCATAGTCGCGAATCCTCTCGCGAATCGACAATTGCTGGTTTCCAAGGCACAAGAACACATTGTCGGCCTCCTATCCGACATTACGGATGAGATTGCCTAGCTCAGGCATGTGCTGAGAATTCTTCCTCGGGCTAGCCTCGTACTACCATGTCTCGGGCAGAGGTCACCTAACGAGTAACTTATCACAAGTTAGTACCGCATCTAAGCGTGCTCCTCCCATCAAATTTGTATGCCTCATAATCCCCAACGAACCCTTTAGTCACAGATCACTTGACTTGCCAAACCCCTCATTCACATAACTTTATAATTGGCAAATATACAATCATATGAAGATGAGAAGAGAGAACCATAGAAACCAAGGTCCACGTGACGACGGGATCAATGCAATTGTCAAAGCACAAAGTTCAAAGAATGTCATGTATTGAAAATACTAAGCTAGAGAGTAAAGGAGAAGGGAATACCTCGACTTTTAGTAGTCCTTTGCCGATCTCTAGCTTACTTACTCGTTTTGGCCGCATTTCCTCTCATGTGATATTTGCGGCAGATTATGCGGATTTGCCAGTCATCACAGGTGGTTTCGTTGTAGAGTAAGCGCTGAGTAGGGTCATCCTTCTCCTCTCAACCGCTTATCAGAACATTAAAAATTTGAATCTTTTTAAATTGCTCAGAAAATTCTAAAAACTTCACGGATTTTGAAGAATACTTCGAATAGCCCAGATATGACCTTGCTTTCTCCAAATTACAGTATTGTTGTGACCAAATTGGATTTGAGCGGTTGAGTGGGTGGGCGTTCGACTGGTCACTGGTAAACCCTCTCGCCCCCACTAGCTTCGAAGTTCCTCTGTGCTCCAAGCCCCTCCGCCACGACTATTGTTCGTTTCATCATTATATCCGTCTCTTCTTTCACCCACTCATCGAACTGTGCATCCCCCCGCCCTGATCACGCCATACGCAAGGTAGTAGCCGCAACGTCCAGCATTTATCACAGGTGTCCTAGCTCAAAGCCTCACAGCACCCGTCAAGTTGTGCACTTGTGTCATATTCTGCCTGAACCCAGATTTTAAAGGCACCTCTTTCAACTAAGGTACCTCAGGTAGTGCTCAAGCTTATGAACTGAATTCGCAACCTTACATTTTGCGCAGAATGGCTTCCATGGGAAAGATCAGCGCTGTCGCTATTTCCATCCCGAATGAACTCACCATTGCGGCCGCTGCCTTCAACATCGACTTCACCTTGCTAAAGATGGAGGCACCAAAGGAGTACCAAGGTCTGGGTGCCGCTCTGTCAGCTAATCGCCGAGCAGAAGCGGAATCAGGACAGTCTCACATTACTGCACGCAGGCTCGGGGCATTATTTGACTCCAAGCTCACCCGAGTTCCTCACCTCATCGATGCCTACGGCAAGCGAGTATCTGAGATTTGCGCAACCATGGCAGAGAATGCTCAGAGTTTCCCAGAAGGGGCCATATTTGGTGCTCAAATGGGTGCTGACGGAACTAATATTTGGGCCGGGGCAACTTCTGGGAGTGGAGCCCTAGCCGTCCATCTCCTATCGTGTCTGCTCGCGAGGATTTGGAAGAGCCACGAGGCAATCTCGCTATGGGTAGAGTTGGTTGAGAAAAGAAAACAGGAAATATTGTCAAGCTTCAACAGCGGGAGTGCAACTGATACCGCCTCGGTCATGGCGGCACAGCAAATTGTCACTCGTGAGCAACTCGCTGCATGGGACGCCAGCGCCCGATCCTGGCTTCATACAGCGGATTCAATCAAGCGGTTGCAGCAGACTCAACTCACGCTTATTATGAACAATATCAGAATGCCGGTGAACTCCAGCAATGAGCCATACGAAAGCGTCATGAATGCGTGGATCTCTGCGATGGAGGCAATGGAGCGTCTTGTCCAAGGGATGCCCCAGAGAGTTCAGGACGGATCCATTCTTCTCGCAATATCGTCTTGGCATCTTTACCCCAACATGCATATCTTGGTTGATCAACCCAAGGAAGTGGACCAGAAAGATGCGCTCATGAATGGCGCCATCATCACAATTTCTGGTCAACAGTCATCCACTGACCGAGAGGGCGTGTACTGGTCCCTGCCTCTCGCACGGATGCGATATTATGCGCCTCCCGAAATAGCAGAACGCAGAATGGCATCCGACACCTCTCGGGTCACCATCGACGAGCTCTGGGTCGTCATTCTCGGCATCCTTATCGGACCGTGGTCCCAAACCCATCTTGGCATCGACCAGTCATGTGAATTTATCAATCGTCTTACGAAACGTGTCAACTCATCCGGGATTCCAGTGCGTTGGCTGGATTTGATTTCCAAAGCTGCCAACAGATACCAAGAAGCGGAAGGCTGGGAACGAGAGCAAGTGACCAAATTGTTCCACCTAGGCAGCAGGAGAGGCAAGCGTTTCCTTTCCGAATACGACACCAACCTGCCGCCCTATTTTCAGTTGAATGATTTCTCCGTTCTACTTGGGATGTTCAAAGAAGACACTAAAGGGTTGCCCGGCCTCGGACCAATGAAAAAAATAACCGCCCTTCGACATATTGCACAAGGGCTGAAATGCTCCTCTGATGACCTCATGATCCGATTCTTGACCGAACCCAAGGTTAATGACGAAGTTGCTGCCTATGGATATGCATCCGCACTTCCCGTTGCACGAAAATCTCTCAAGAGATCTCGTGGTGAGGCTGAGAATATGGCAGACGGTCATGTCCGCTGGATAGTCGCAAGCTATGACAATCCTAAGATAGCATGTGAGGGCAGAGATTGTTCTTGCATGCAGGGTTCACTTGATGGTTGTTGTTGCAATGTCAACGGCGAGCCATGCACGGAATTCTGTCACTCTAGCGGATTCGCCTGCAAGAATTCTCGTTCTGTTGTGTCTTTCAGATGCTCTAGTAACGGACTGGGCTGCTCAAAACGACCGTATTGTCATGGCTGCTACAACCGTCTGGCGCAAACCCTCGTGAGTAAAGAAGGAGAAGATTGCCAACTTGTTCACGATGTGTTCGAAGAAATTAATAATTTGCGTTTCAAGCTATGCAAATCGAATAAGAATGGGCAGTCGGAGACGATAGTTTTTGAATATCTGATCGGAGATCCGTCAGTGGTGTCTTTATTCAAGCGAGAATGCGTCCAAATTAAGCGAAACACACAAGCGGGCAGTTCCAAACAGGCCAATCCTGGTGTACCAGCAATTGTAGAGACGGAAACGGAAGAATTTTTCAACCCTAGCGCAACCGCTTCATTGGATGATATTGATGCCATACTTGCTGAGCCGTTTTGCAACGACAATCTAATGGCGTATCTACGGAATATTTTCTTACACTCACCGTCATTGGACTGCAGTATTGCCGCCTTGGACTTTGCGACTTCGATATACGAGAAACTCGACGGGGCCACGGTGAACCTTGAAATACTTAACCTAACAATACCTACACTTCGATGGACCCATGGGCTTAGCACCTCCCGCGAAAGTGTATTCAAGTCCACTTCGCGGGACGCTCGGATGTCCACCCCCAATATCACTTCAAACCGAGGCTCAGAAAGTCTACCGGAGTGGTCTCCCCCGGAGTTGTTTGATGCTTCTCTGAACCCAGGCCCCGTTGCTTATTTGGAGCGATGCTTTGCTTGTTTAGCTATGTTCGAGTCTGGACAATTCGATGTCGTACCCAAATCCCTTCGAGGAGTGTTCGCCTTATCATCTGGAGATTCAATTTTTGTTGATTCGGCGTTATTGGCTGATCCAACGGTGAACTCATCAAAGCTGCATATCAAACGAGTCCTTGGAAACCTGGGCCGTCCTGGGATGGCGTTTTTAGTCTCCCCAGCAAAGCCAAGATTGAAAGAATACAGTCTCGCATCGTGGCGCTTGATTAACCATTTTCCCTTCAAAGGCGAATTTCGAAACTCTTTTATAGGAACTTCGTTGCATCTATCTTTCACAGATTTTGAGATGCCCATTGATGTAGGTTGGCGGGGCCTGAGAGACACTCCAGTTGTTTTAGTCGAGGCCCTCGTATCTCTCGATGACCGCGGAAAGGCTCTAGGAGAACTTGATATTATGAATCTATGCGGGAACAGGAGATATGCTATGCTCCAAGGATGCCCGCATACTTGTGCATCTGTTGCGTCATCGAGCACACTTTCTACAGTGTCTATTCCTCAAGAAGGCTGGCTTCAAAATTCTCTGGTATCTATCGACTGCTGGGATGAATTTTTGGACTTTCCCAACTCAAGAGGGATTTTCATGACTACCGGTAATTGGCAAGCCCGATTAGCTGCTGTCGCGGCAAGCATTCAACAAGGGAAGAAGGTTCTAGTCTTACCTCCAGCGCCATGCTTGAAATGCCTTGGAACTTACCAGTTGGGCGACTTTAATGTGATCATTGGATAGTTCAATACCAGAATTTTCGTATGCTATTAGCGTCTTGAATATATGCGAAAATACCACTGCTTTATTATTTATAACATGTTTAAATTAGGTCTAATATTATTTCTCTTGAATTATAAAAGCAATAAATAAGGGATATAACTTAAATAAGAAAGACATATAATTTCTAATATTACTTATATTATTTATTTTTAGTTTATTTAGTTTATTTTTTGCTCTCTAACTTTAATTTTTTAATAAAAGCTTTATTAAATTAATAGTCTCTTAATTAAAGAACTAATGCTTAAATTTTTATTTTTCTTATATTTTCGAATTCTAAGATTCTTATCTTATTTTTATCTCAATAAGTAATAAGTTATTTTAATTAATATATTAAGAAATAATTAAAGTTAATTAATTATAATTATTATTAAAAAAAGAATATATAATCTTTTTAATATATTTTAAAGACAATTAAATAATTAATATCTTTTCTCTTATTCTTTTAATTATAAATACTCTTATAATTTTAAAGTATTAATTAATATGAGTATTATTATTTTATAATAATATTATTTATAAAATAATAAATAATTACTAGAAAATAAAAAAGAGGTTATTACTTTTATACTTGCTTACTAAGTAATACTAGGCCTAATTTAATAAAATAAGTATTAAGTAACCTCAAAAATAATTAGTTACAATCTTATTTTAGCTCTAGAAACACGTGTATTATTATATAATAATTTAATTAACCATATTTAATTATAATTAGTACGATTTAATTAGTAGGCTCTAATTAAATCAAATCAAATCATTTGACACACTAGTCCCGACCATTGTTTGCGAGCAACTCAGAACTCATAGCAGTGTAAACCACTTAATTGCCTTAGCCGTTATCCAAATCCAAAACCCCGAGCTCTCCTCCCACACTTAATTCTCCCCTTAATAAGCAGCGATCAACTTTACCAAACCCTTATTCTTCTCCACCACAGTACCAGGCTCCTCAATCTTCCTCGCCTCCTTGAACACCCACCGCCTAGAAAGAAGCGGCTCATCCTTCAGCGACTCCTCAAACTCGTATTCAAAGAGCCAACCCTTGAACTCGGCACTCATGCTTGGAAGTCTCATCAACATTTCCATCGCAGCCTCCGATCCGTTCTTCGCAGCACGGATCGCGAGACGGTAGAGCTCAGGCTGAGGCAGATTTAGCAGCGATCTTGGAAGTGGACGGAGAGTAGATAACTTACATACTGCTCACCCCAGGTAGCCTCAACACCACTCCGGGGCTCAATTTGAGGAAGAGACCAGAACTCAACAATTTGCTCAGTCCGCTCCGATCCGTCGAATTCGCGAACCACAGAAACAGAAGCCTCACATCTGAAATTGCGATTCGTCCAATGGACGTGCTCCTTGATCCTCAGGTCCAGCTCATCCTCTCCCACCTCACCCTCTCCTGCTTCCGCAATTTCCATGTCAGAAACTTGATCAGTGGCTGCTTCTTCACCATCCTCTTCCTCGACCTCAATGCCCACTTCCTCGCCCTTCTCCCTCATCCTCTCCCCCACCTCCTCCAATCTCGCTCTAAGCTCCATCTTCTCCTGCTCCTGCTCCTCCGCAAACTGCTTAAAAAAGCAAAACTCCGGGTCATATCTAAAGTAGGAACCATGATGTGGCTGGTCACACAAAATCGAGATGCCCTTAAAACCTCCCCATTGCGAGTACAGACTCTCACAAAACTCGCCATAAGCCATGAAAAGCGCATTCGAAAGGCCCGACGCATGAACATCAACTTGCTTTTCGACTTGCTTTTGCCTGATAAATGCATCGGCTGCTTCCAACTCAGCTTCCGTGCCTTCGATCTCGAGGTCGAGGTTGTCGCGGGATTCGCGGAGTTCGAGGAGTCCTTCGTAGTGCACGTTTCGCATTTTCTTGTCGGCTTTGAGGCGGAGGTCTGCTTTGAGGAGTTCGGCGAGGGTTTTAGGTCTCGCTGGGTTGTCGGCCATTGCGGTGTCTCCATCTACTGCTGAGGTGGCGGTGGCGCGAGCTTCCCAGATGGAAGGATCCTTCCACGAGTGAAAAGCCATGATGAAAGTGAGTAGGAGCGGTTGAGATGTGCGGAGATTGTGGTTTGGTGATCCTCTTGTGGGATCTTGGAATTCCAAGAGCATACACAAGATCGATTGAGATCTCGAAGCAGGCACCTCAACAGCACCGTTGCGTTGCGAAGTTGGGGTTCGATGGGTGTTGTTGATGAACGGAGAAGGGGAGGTCGAAGTTAGAGAGCTACTGCTTAAGGTTAGGTAGAGATTGCAATTCGACGCCTTCTTTTCGTCTAAAAGGTGAGGTTCTCGGAAACTCAACTGAACCACGACACCAAAAGAGCATTCACAAGATGTTTGAGATCTCGAAATCCTCAATTGCGGTACAAGCTTGAATTGCAAAGCTATGATGGTCGTTGTTGATTGATGGAGAAGAGGTCGAAGTTGGAAATCAACTGCTTAAGATTGGGCTTCCGTTGACGCTTTTCCCTCACATTCTTTCCTGGACTAAAGGTGAGGCTGTCGTTGAATCAGACCACTAAGAAAGCCCCAGGCAAAATACTTCTTGCCATCTGAAGGTGAGGCAATTCAAGCATAAAACAAGGGAAGTCAAGAGCCTCTAGACGTAAATAGCTCGGCTGCCCAAAACTTCAGGTCTGCCATCCGGGCCATGTTAGAAAAGTTCTTGAATGCTTTAATCTCATCTATGTCTTCTATCAACACATACAATTCGGATACAAATACAGTACATATTTACACCCCTTTCCTCTCATCACATCAAATCCTCATCCTCAACGCCCCCCTCTCAATCTCACCCACAACCCCATTGCCAGCCAACGCCCACTTCTCCGCAACCTCCTCCTCATCAACCCTCTTCCTCAGCACCCCACTCTTAGCCCAATACTCCATTAGGCCCCTCGCCTCCTTCTTACTCAGCCCCTTCAGCTTCAAAACCTCCACAGGACCAGGACTCAACTCCTTGTCCACAGTTTCCTCTCCCGCCGCTTCCTCCACGCCTTCCACATCCTTAACACCCAAAGCCCACTCAACCCTTCCATCATACCCCTTCTCAAACGGATCCTTCTCAGTAATCTCCTCTTCCCCCAGCTGCCTCTCCTCAAGCTGCGTCAACACCAAATCCAAACTCTTTGACTTGGGCGCATGACTCCTATTCGTCGCCGCAATTACCGCGCCGCCATTACCCAGTTTCCTCTCTCCAGACAAATACCCCACAAAATGGTTGACAATCGCCAAATCATGCGCATGCACAAAACTAGTATCCGGCGCCCTATACATTGACTCTCGCATCACATTATTCAGCCCATCCAAAGCCAGCAAAACCGGTGGTCGTCCTTTAGCCATGAGTTCCGCCCAGAAGGCTTGGAAAACAGGCCACGCGACGTCTGGGTCGCGGGCGCCGAGCTCGCATAGACGAGAGAGCGAGATGTTGGACTGTAGTGGGATGGGCAAGTTGTGCGTTAGGCTGAGTTCCATGTCTTGGAGGAGCGTGGTGTTCGCTTTGTTGATTTGGGAGAGCCAGTTGGCCGTGTATGTTGGCTGGGAGAACAGGGTTGGGGTGGTGCCTGGAAGGGGCGCGTAGTCGTTCATTGCGTTGGTGACTTCTTGTGCTGCAAATTATCAGCATCAATCAACCCTTTTTGGTTTGGAGGAGGGAGCGGAAATACCTTCAGGAATATTTAGCACAACCCACCCCCTCACGAACGCTGTAGCCATAGCATGCAACAAAATCAAACTCTTTCCCGTCCCTCTCTCCCCATCTATCACAAGTCTCAGCATCTCCCCCTCCTCGCTCATGATCAGCTTCCTAGAAAGCGCCACACTCTCCTCTCTAACCAACAACCCAGGCCGTCGAAAAAGCCCCCATCCCTGCGCCGTCTTAAACGCCTCAACAGCTCTGAGACTATCAACCGTACTCCCCATCAAGCCCACAACCTGTCCGATAACCTCTTCCCCATTCGTCTCTCCCTCTCCCTTGTCCTGCTCAACCATCCCCATCGCCCCCTCCAACACCCAGTCTCCATCCGCAGCATTCTCCTCCACTTCCCGCACAATCCCCTTCTCCCACTCCCCCACCAACCCCGCATCCAACTCCCTCAACCCCTGCACCTCCAGCGCATTAGTATTACTCAGCACAATCCTCTTTCGCATCGCCTTCCTCTCCCCCGGCGCAGGCGGCTTGCCCGTCTTCGGCGGCGGCTTCTTCTTGATCCGGAGCGTCTTCTGGCCCTTCACTTTCTCGTTTTTGCGGCCGGAGGTGGTGGCAGGCCGGTTGATGGGGGAGCGGGATTGTACGCTCGTCGTGGAGAATTGCGCTGCGCCTTTCGAAATCGGGTTTAATATTGAGGTTGAAGCTGAAGCAGCAATTTTACTCCTGCTTGTGCTGCCATTGAGGAAGGAGGAATTGAGGATGCTGGTGGGAGACAATGAGGGCCGCGCGAGGCAGCGGAGGCAATTCGTGCTTGCCATTGTGCTGCTCAAATGAGCCTCTATTCAAGCTCGGGGTGAGGTGTCGAGCTCAAACTTGTCCGTCGTTGATGCTGGAATAAATTTCGCTCGCCGCTCCATGCAAAATGCGGACTAAAAAGCGGCCGCGTAAAGCAGCTCTGCAAAATTATTTTATTTTCCCTCCCCCTCCTCGCGCTGCACCTCTCGCATCCTCCCCTCCTCTCATCGCCCTTCAGCACCCACCGTTCTTCCTTCCAATCCCAAGATGGCGGAATCGGAAACGAAAAGCAAGCTGCCGGTACAAGTCTCCAAACCGACGCCCTACACCTTCGACCTCGGGCTCCTCTGTGCCTCCGATCCAAACCCCCTTCAATTATCGTCGAAGGAAAGATTAGAGGAGGAGCTAGCGGCGACCGCGAGGGATGGCGCACAAGCACTGCTCAACCAGCTGCTGAGTACGTGTCCGATCACCAGTACGCCGGCAGGTGTATTACTCTCGCTGCCGGGAATCTCGACTCCGCTGCCGCGGGAGAAGGTATGTTTTTCTATTCTTTTCCTTTCTTCTTTCCCCCAGTTGGCGGAAAGCTGGAGAAGGCGAGAGAGAGAGATGCTGAAAAGAGATATAGCCACTACCGCCCCCGAAAGCCCAAACAACCTGGCAAAAATTCGCGGCCAAGAAGGGCATCAAGAGTAAGACGAAGGAGGAGCGGAAGAAGATGGTTTACGATGAGGCGAGCGGGGAGTGGGTGCCGAAATGGGGATACAAGGGCGCGAACAAAGCCGGCGAGGATGATTGGATTGTCGAGGTTGATCCCAAGAAGGAGGCGGAGAGGAAGGAGGGGACTGAGCGGCAGGGTGATGGGCGGAGGGAGCGGAAGGAGAAGGTTAGGAGGAATGAGAGGGCGATGAGGGCTAATGAGCGGAAGGGTCGGAAGAATGGGCAGAGGTGAGGAAAGGAAGTTTTTTGGGGGGGGGGGGGGGGGGAAGTGAAGTGGGAGGTGGTGTGAATATGGATGGCATTGCATGGCGTTGGAGGGATTGTTTGATTCTCGGCGTTGAAGGGGGTGAAAAAGCGCTTGATATCAGGACGCTGTTATGATTTGCTGCTTGAGGATTTGATTGAATGACTTTCTTCGGGCAACCAGATCCAGATCCAAATGGCATTCATCCATAAACTGATCACATTCAATGAATGGGGTTTTCGGATGTTTTGTGATTCATATGTTCAATTCTCAATGCCTCGATATCAAGGTAGAGGATCCAAACGCGAGTATAGGCCTCGTTTTGGTTTTTCATCCCTTCGCTCAATAATGTACTCTCTCTTCTTTTCTCTCTTCATTTCATCCACCCCTCAAATCACAAAGTCCACTCATATCGTAATCGTACAAAACCCTCACTCATATGCCTCCACCGCCAATTTTCTCTCCCTCTCAAGTAACAAACAATCGTCCTCCAATGCACATCTCAATCCCAAATTCTGAAGAGAATCCAAGGACAGAGAACAGGTCATAGTCCAACCCCTCATCCACCATCGATCTCAGCAAGAACCAAGTATTACGCACAGCCCATTCATCCTCGCTGGAAATGCAGATTCAGAGTTCGTCCAAGGTCAGGTGGCTCGTAATCTCATCGAAAAGCCCGGACAACGCAAGAAAAAGAAAGAAACGAAAATACGATGGCCGCCGCCATGTGCAACGCTGGGGTATTCAGTATTCAACACAAAACATGATCTGCTGCCCTCTCACAACAGACAACAAAATAAAAACGTAAAACGCAGAAAGCAAGGGAAAAGAAAAGAGGAAATCCGCCGAACAGACAAGCAAAGTATGTGACGAGAGTGCTTAAGTCCTTCCTGCGAGAGATGCCATGAAATCATTTCGATTGATCGATGGATGAGTGATGCGGCCGTGAAAATAGTATGGTTGTGGTGCAATGCCTACAATTTTGCCTCCCTGTCCTTCATGCTCATATCTCATCCATGCTCGTCGCAAATATCATTCGTATAATATCGAATCGATTCCGCAATGGCAAGGTTTGGTGTAGTTTTAGGTTCGTAATATCTGGTCCCTCCACCGTTCAAAGACCAATCGGGCTAAGTGGTTTGATAGGACTCAAAGGTCTCATATCACCACTTCGCCGAGGCGGAGTTCGTTCTTGCACAACCGTTAATTGCGTGCTGACTGTGTCCATGCTCGTTTGGCTCTTGGTGAACGGTAACTTCTTGTTCTGGCTTCCTCCAGGCTTCTGACTGTGGTCGATGCTGACACTGCTTGGCTTGCTGCTATCTGAGCTGGAGACGGTGCGTTCATCGTGAGAGCTGACCTCGATTGCGGTGCTGCTACGGCGACCTTCAGCCGATCCAGGGGTAACCATGTCGAACAGCATATACTCTTGCTCAATGTAGTGTTGCTCAGTCTTACAACCCTTCCAACAGTCTCTCCAGTTTTCGACAAGCCACTTGAAACAGAACATGTCGATCTTCATACATGGTTGGAAGCAAATGCAAAGATTGTTGAAGTTCATCTTGTTCTTGTCGGCGTGGGCTAGGAGAAGCGAGAGGTGGCAAGTAATAGCGAAGAGAAGGTAGTAGTTGAATGGTGAGAGGTTTGAGAGCTCATCGACGAGCAATTGGGGGACTTCCTCGGAGCCAGCGTGTGCTCGGGAGATGCGGTCTTGTGCGGCCTTGGGGAGCAGTTCGTCGGGAAGTTCACGGAGCCAAGCCTTGAGCATGGAGCCGATGATGTTAATATCGTAGAGGTCATCTTGCTCAAATAGATCGATGTCACCCTCTGTTTAGCATTAGTAAAAGAACGTACCTCTCACAAGGGCTTCCCTTACCTTCATCAAATCGTCTCTGCCATCTCTTGACTTCCTGGGTACTACCTGGAACTCTGTACAACCCCTCGACATCACTACCCTTATAGTTGAGATAGTCGATAGCTCTCCATGGGAATGCTGGCATCCAGAACTCAGTCTTATCCCGGGAATCCTCCAACCTCTTCGATATCCTGGTAAGTCTGGTCTGTTCAACAAGTGGACGGTTGAGGACCTTCAACTCATAATGCATATCGTCAAGGAAAGACTCCTTCTCATTGGTGCTTCCGCTTCTCCCCTTTCCAAACAACCCCTTACTCAGTGCTCCAGCCCCCTTGGTTGCAGAACTCTTGAGATTATTCAAGAAACCGTGGCCACTCCCCTCACGCAACGACGACGAGAATGAGTTCGGCGGGCGGTTCTCCTTCTGGTCCTTCATGGTTTGTGATTTACCATTCTCTCTCGTATCCTTTTGTCTGCCGTTCTCCTTTCGTTGAATATCCCGTGGCTGCGTAGGTTGCCTATCCTCAGATCGTTGGCGTACGTTGGAACTCATCATGGACCTAAACGATCGATCGCCTTCCGATATAGGAAGCGGTGCAGTTCTGAGGGATTCACTGTGTGCATGCGTCTTCTCCGGTTCCATCAACCTATTATTCGGGGACAATGCGCGTGGACTTTGTTCATCTCGGATAGACTTGGTCCTGGACAGCAGGTTGAATGCCTTCGGCTTGCCCTTCCTGATGACGTTCGTGCCGGAGGAGGATGGTGGGGGTTCGGTTTGGGAATCAAGGGAAACGTCTGATTTTGAGGGTCCACCAACAGGTCGTCGGGTTGTCGATCGATCAGTAGAATCTATTCACACGGAGGGCAAGGTTAGTAAACGACGTCTGAAGATGAGGGACGAAACAGCATGAGTCGTACCAGCTCTCTTAGTTTCCTTCGACGAAACTTTCCCGGCCATGGTCGGGCGGTCCGCGTCTCTGGACATGCTGTCCTCGGTGACCGGTCGAGCAGAATCCGAATTTTGCAATCGGCTTGAACTCTTCGCAGCCTTGTAGTTAGAGAAGAAGCCAGTCTTTGCCGGACGCTCCCGCTCCTGATTCTCTTGTCCACCCGCAGCCGCTGTGTATTGTTGTAGAGATGATAAGGATTGAGCAGGCGGAAGGTTGCCCTGGGGTTGGTATGGCTCGGCTGCTTGCATTGACGGGAGCTCGCTTTGCGATTTCTTTGAGCTGTTGAACCGGAAAGGGGATCTCGGCGATTTCGGAGACTTTAGACTCAAAGGAGACCGAGGAGAGTCGATGAAGTCGTGCTCGTGCTCGCGTTGCTCCTCGCCCACCGCGGAAGAGACCCCCAGCGTCAGCGGCTGTGGTATGGATTTTCGTGTCATGATGCCCCTGTTTGCAGCTAGGGGGTTTTCTCGACTCGCAGCGGCGCAGGTCGCAGGATTGCTAAATGCCTCGTGTGCACAGCCTTCAGGTACCTGAGCTGTGTCACAATCTCGAGGGAGAGGTGCGCAGGCTCGGACGGTAGTTGTGTACGTGCGAGGGTTTTCCCAGAAGGTTGAGTTGCGGTGCAATGCCGTGGGGGTCAAGTCGGACGAGTCGCAGGGTGACGGCTTCGGCGATAGTGCACAAGTCGATTGACTATTTCGATGGGTGCTTCTGGCCTGTTCAGATGGTCGGAAGAAGCGTGCCCTGGTGCCCTGGTGCCCTGGTGCCCTGGTACACTGGCCGTAGATGCTTGTTCACAGCAGGTGTGAGTTCCACGCAGCTGCGGCGACCATTCCTGACGGTGCGAGGAGTGATGAAACGTGGGAGAGGACCTCGCGTCCGCAGGTTGTGTGGAATGTGTTATGCAGAATTGATTGTCGAGTCAAAGAGAGCGAGCAGGGGGGTAACACCGCTTGCGCATGAGCAGCCGTATGGACCGCACCTGTACCTGAGATCGAATTCCCCGTTCCCAGAGACGCGTATAAAGAGCGTGGAGCGACGGCTGGCGGACAACGAGACAATGGTAAGGGTAGACGGCGACCTGGACCCGGACCGCGTGGAGCGGTGAGGGTAAGGTGAGCAGCACAGCGACAGTGAGGTCTGCGCGAGCGAGGGCAGCAGCAGCGGGCGAGATCCAACGTCTGGGACCAGCAGCCAAGGCGATGCCGAATAAAGTGCCAATGCTTTGGGGGCCAGCTACCAGTAGTCACACGCACTATGCCATTGCTTGGCCGCGGGTGAGAAAAGGGGTGCGCGGTGCGCGGGAGGGGGCGTTGCGCGGGAGTGCTGGAGCTGGAGCTGGAGCTGGAGCAATCTATGCAATCTGGATGATATGGTGATGGCGACGCGATGGTGGCAGCAATGGAGGGGTGCTGAGGGTGCAGACGAGGCACGAAATCCGGATGTTTCTCCTGCTTCTATTTGGTGTCTGTCTGCACGGCGCCGGGCTTGGGGGCTTGCCTTGCTGGCGGGCGGCACTCGGGTTCACAACAGACCAGCTGACTGGCCTCGCCTGCAACGGGGCCTGGCGTGTCGCTCGCCTTAGTTGGCGATCCAGGAACGGATTTAGTCATGAAACAACATCCAGACGGCGTGCCCTCATTGGAGCGCCAGCCGAGTATCCATTGGGTTTGGGCGCTGCAGAAAAAGGGGCAAGGAAGGTGGATGTGGATGTGGATGTCTAATGGGAAAAGAAAAGGGAAGTCCCTCTCAGCCTCTCTGCTGCGTTCCCTTTTGAGGCATTTTTGCTTCCCACTGTTAAGCTTCTGTTTTCCTTGCTACAACAAAACCACCCAAATAAGCGGGGAAGTCCACGCAAACCCTCTTTGCAAGGCGTGGCTCTGTTTCACGGTGACATAGTCACGTGAATGTTGATAAGTCCACTTCGAATTTCAGATTGGGCGTGTTTGTGATTGAATGTATAAAATGGGCAACGTCGTTTGCGACGATTTTGACATGCTTTCGTCCGAGAAAGCAAAAGTGAACTTTTCCTAGGACGATTTAGTCAACCGGAAGCTTCCCTTCGGGCTGAGGCATACCCGGGAAAGTCGTCGGCTCTGTCGGGAATACGTACCGGCTTGGTACCTGGCTTCGGGGCCGGATCCATGGAAAGACCAAAATCCTTCTCTGCCGTCTGTCTTCTGGGTCCTTAGCTCTAGGCTCGAGGGCGCTCAACACACCGCTCTCCTCTGCTCGAATCTATCATTCATCTCGGTCCCCCTCGGCAGCCCTTCCCTCGGTCGGAAGTCATCAGACGAAAAATAGCTTAGTCTCCGAAGGCGAACCACAGTTTGGAGTGCCGAGACTTGAACTCTGTCGGATACAATGTACCCTCTTCAGCGATCAAGATGAGAAGCTGGACTTTCCCCAAATTCTGGAGAGAGGTTTCTCGAGTGTTTGAAAGAGCGGGACGGAAAGGAAATGAAATAGAAATGGAGGAATACAGTCTGAAATGAAGCTTCATCACATAAGTAAGCATCTTAACTCTTTTCGGCCTCTGTGATGAACTCCTGTTCATCGGTCGAGACAAGAGCCTCAAGTAGAGCGCCACCTTGGTACCCTGCAGGATCAGACTAGGACGCGCACTGGCGACGTCTTCCCCTCGTCCCGCATTCCACTCGGAATGCTCTTGCTTCTATGCTGGGTGCTTCTTCACGTGAGAGCAATATCAAGATGTCCATGGACCTCAAGCTGCGCATCACCGTGTCCCTCCTCCCCTGAGTACCACGACGGGCACTCCCCATCCATCACCTCCTTATCCTCCTGTCTGCATTCCACACTTCCGGATTCCTCTATAACCATCATCAACATCATCGCCAACCTCCTCTCTGCACCACTGCACCATGCATCCCGCTATTGCGGAGAGCCATGGTCGAAGCCGTCGATGTTGGAAGGAGACAAAGGACGCGCTACCCTCGAGATTGAAATTGAAAGCTCAAGTTCCATTATACCACTATTTTAGTTCAAGGAATAATTCTTATTCCGGCCGATATTGATACTGGTAGTCAATCCGACAGTATGCGTCAACATCCGTATCCAGCCGAAGGCGGGGTAGGGATAGACGGATAATGTCGGGCAAGAGGTTTGGGGTGAATGGAGCTATGCTGCAAAACAAAGGGGGTTTGTTTACTATTAACTTTATAAAAGACAAGAGATAATGGCTTGAAAAGAGGGAAAGAAGGACAAGGGGCAAGGGAATTCAAGAGGGAATTAATATAATAAGAGTAGTGCTTTTAAAGAATTGTTTACTATTAAGGTTTACAAAGAAAAAGAGAATAAAGAAAATAGCTTATTTATTAATAAGAAAGCAAAATAAGAGAAAGTAATAAAGGAAATAATTTTATTTAAATTAATAAAGAGGGTTATAAAGTATATAAAGAAATAGTAAGAGAATATAGTAAAGAGAGCAAGTACTATAGCTCTTAAATATTATATTTAAGAGATTATATATAATTTTATAAATCTTTAAATAATATTAATTTAGTATAAAAATAACTAGAATACTAATAAAAGTTTTAGAAAAAAAAAACTTTAAAGATATGTGACTTATCAGAATTTACTCTTAACTAAAGCTAATTAAAAATAGAGCTACTTGTTAATTACTAAGTATAATTAACTTATAATTCTCTAGTTATATAATACTTTTAATAAAGTTGCTTTATAAGCAACTTATTTTAATTTGCTTATTACTAGTATAGCTTACAAGAAAGACAAGATTACTTTCCCTAAAGCAGTAGCAAAGGAGAATATTCGTGGTTTAATTACGTTAGTTCAGAAGGCTAGTAAGGCACTTGAGAAAGCAAAGAAGAGAGTAGTTATTAAGCACGCACGTGAGGATGGAGCTAGAGAAGGAGAATCAGGTAATCAAGTGGGCGTGAGGGCACAAAAAATGGCTAAGGTGGCTATGGAAGTACCTAGACATAGTGGGAGGCATGTATAATAAAGCTTAATTTGGGTGAAATATCTTAATATATACCGATTTTGCTATCCCCGAGACCTCAATATTACCTGATTGGGTAACCGGGGTCCCGATTGATCAACCGTTCGTATTGACGAACGGGGGTATCAGATGGTGCAGCAAAATTGATTCTACGAACAAAATCTCAGGCTACGAGGACTCAGTCTCAGGTCATGTAGAGGTCGGAGTTTCTCACTAGTTGCGTCTCTTCAGTCCAATATAAAAACTAGACCGCCAACAGAGTTAACTAGGCATTCCTCCTTGCACATTTGATTGAGCAGCCTGGGTAGATTGCCCACACGCCCAAATCCGCCTTATTTGCCAACTTGCATCCTTTGGCTTAAGAAGGCTGTGGTTTGGTAGAGTGTGGTAGGCTCGCTTCCCATTCTGTCAGCCCAAAAAATATTGGGCAGAAACGGGAAAATTTTCAGGCAGCTTTTGGGCTCACAATCGTCCCCCAGCTTTGTGGTATATCAATGCGTCTGTCGCTGTGATCTTTTGGTTTTGATTCTACTTTGTATTGCATTCAGCAGCAGCACATGCCACGGCGGCAACATCTTTTGTCAAGGTGAGCTGACTTTCCATTCCGTCAATTCATCAGCCAATATACATGTCTGAGCAGATCATTCTCCATATACTCGGGTGGACTGCTCACCGGATATTCTAGGACCTATCAGACAAATCCCTGGGAATTATGGATCCGCACAATTGGCATCCAGACGACAACTACAGGTTTGATGGCTCGACGGGTCCGGGATACGAGCCCCTAGGGGAGGGTCTTAACATGAGTGAGTGCTTCCCTATTGTCAAGCCTTACGAGTGGCTTTGATGTTTGGAGTTGTGGTTATTTTGTGTCTATACATTGTCTCGTTCATCGTTTCTTGGGATAAGTCTAACAGCTTCCCTAGGTGAATATGAAATGTAAGGGTACCCGTTTCTTACATCAGAAGACCGGAAACTTTGTTTGCTTCCACAGGGACCTCAAGCCGGAAAAATTTGATTTTACGTTCCGAATCTAACTAAACTATCCAGTAGACTCTCTTCCCCCCATTTATCGGCGTTAGATTCGAGGAGGGGTGAGAAATAAAGCAATTTTTGCTCAACATCGAACGTCGCCGGGAACACTTCGAAATTCTACTTTTCTTTGTACTGGAATTCCTAGAGACAATTTGGTAAGAATGAGATACATTTGCCTATTTTTTTGTCAGGCGATTCCTCAGGATTTCAACTCTTCCAACTTCCGAGTAAAATGCATTGGTTCCCGTGGCCGTGATATCTTTGTGACGACCCGGTGGATCCGCTTTATGGAATAC
This sequence comes from Hyaloscypha bicolor E, assembly GCF_002865645.1. Lineage (NCBI taxonomy): Eukaryota > Fungi > Ascomycota > Leotiomycetes > Helotiales > Hyaloscyphaceae > Hyaloscypha > Hyaloscypha bicolor. The sequence goes on along the minus strand of NW_020194539.1, from coordinate 90,569 downwards.
CCAATTGCCATTCTAGGAGGAGCTACATTCGTTCCCAGGAACCGTTCAACTGTCTTGTCCTGACGGGAAAACACACTTCGATTAAAACAGAAAAGATAACAAATAGAATCAGAGGCAAGTCGACTCCCCACCTCGTGGCAGAGTTGCATGGACTGACTTGAGGCAGGATCCTGAATGCAACCTTACTTTAACACCGGAATCTGGAGATTACTTTTCATCGGCTTATTTGCAGAAGTGATAAGAAGGAAATCGACTTTGAATTGTAGCAATCGTGCATTGGGCTTTGATCTCTTGCAAGGTAAGCACCGCGCAGTCTCCATTCAAGCAGGATTCCCAAAGACCAGCAAATATTCCGAACTTGGAATCTAACGGACATTAGATCCGCTGCAGATACCAGATTACGGTTCTTCGTTACTCCAGTTTGAAAATCCGGATTTTGGTGAGAATGAAGATCCTTGTAGGAGACTGGCCCCATGCTAAGACCGACAGCAATCATGGATCAGGGAGTTGAGGACCGCCAACCTGATGTTTTGGCATCACCGAAAAGGAAGCAGAGCGAGCAATCGCAGAGCAACGAAAAGCTCTCGCTTTCTGGACCAAATTTGGAGAGTGCGGACTTCAATACGGACTTACCGCCCTTCAAGTGCAACTGGACAGGATGTTCAAGCAAGGCCTTTACGCGAAAGTCTGATCTGAAGTAAGGAAATGACTCAAAAATATGTGAAACACTTTCTCACAATACTCAGGAAGCATTGGGACAGGCATATTAAGCCGTATATTTGCGAAGAGCTCGGTTGCAAGGGAAATGCTTTCGGCGATAAAGCCAGCCTTCACCGTCACGAAACAGAGAAACATGGCAAACACAGTGCCAAAAGGTACCTCTGCCCAGTGGAGTCGTGTCCGAGAGCTAGGAAAGGCTTTCCAAGGAAGAGCAACAGAAATCTACATGTGACCACTCGACACCATGATTTCTCGTTCGCTACGTCTGGTGGAATAATGGAGGATGGAGGAGCCTCTGAAAGCCCTGAACAGACGGTAGATGAGGGGTTGGGCACACAACTCGATTGTGGGGCGGGCAAAATGGCTGCAGTTGAGAATAGAAGGGGACTCGAATTCAAGTTGAAGGAGCTAGAAAAGGAAAAGAGTGCATTGGACCTTCGCAGGAGCCGTGTTGATGAAGACATTCGGGCGTTGAAGAGGAGTATACAGCTGGTTGCTGCTTAGGTTGTTGTCTTAGCTTTGTGATTTTAGAAGGTTTCTTGGTCTTTTGCTCCCTCGAGCACTTATTCGTTCAATTTTGCCGCCTTGACTGTCAAGTTATAGTTGGCCCAGTTCCTGTGATTCTTAGCGAGCTTATTATATGGTATATCCCTCCTATATAAAAGAAAGGCCCCTATTCTCAGTGTGAGAAATGAGTAGAGTAGAGTAGAGTAGTGGGCCCTACTCATATTCTACTCAAGTTTTTTTCTCACTACTCATACTCTACTCAACTACTCTACTCAACTACTCTACTCAACTACTCTAGAATATTCTTGAGTAGTTGAGTAGTGTGCACGTAATGCTACACGTGACTTCACACGTGACATGCTAACCTAATTGGGTAAGGCTCCGGGGTGGCCCGAGCCTAGCGCCATTGCACTGCCAAATCAAGTAGTGGCGAGGCTTGGTAAGCGAGGTAGAATCTCCACGATACCTCCAGAACTACTATGGCTTATATATTATATTATATTACTAATATAAGAGCTATATATTACAAATTAAAGAACTAGAACCTTCGAAATATAGTAATTCTTTCTAATTAGAAGAATAATTAAGAAGCCTTTAGAATATTAGAATTTTCTATAAGAATAAGTTATTTTCCTCGAGTTCTCGCTTCTTTTATTTTTATAATTACTTATATATCTTTAACTATTACTTTTATAATAATACTTTATATTACAAATACCTTTATATATACTTTATATACTCGAAAATATCTCAGTAATCCTCGATTAAGCTTAATATAAGCCAAAATTACCCTGATTTTATATTAAAATCCCTTAATAAAGAACCTTTTCTCTTTAAAAAAGGATATTTAAAAAAGACTTTAAATCTAATTCAAGAGAACCCGGAAGATACTCGTACGTATACTATTAGGTGCTTAGTACAAGGCTATTTATGAGTTAATAATCTTAATTTTAATAGTTTTAATATTAATTAACTTTTTAGAAAAACGTGGCTAAATATAATGGGCACACGTGATAGCGCATGGACAGGTATTAGATATCGTAGATCTAGTTCCCTATTTTGGGTAAAGCTTGCGATCGGAATTATACGGGCGATCGGAATCATATGGATTGCATGGGATCATATTTCCTAGTTAAGTAAAGTGCTTCGCAGGCTTAGCTAAGCACTAGGGAATATATAGGGAGACGCTCCTAGCTTTGGAAAGGGGTATTAATTAGTCTTTTATTAGAATTAATTCTTGGAATTAGTTATACTTGCAAGCGTTACTTTATAGCTTACTTGCCTTAATTACCTGTATATTACCCTGCTATTAAGTACCTTATATTCTAATTAATCCAATCTTCGGAAAGTAGTTTATTACGAGATAGTCAAGCTATTAATAGATAAAATATTAATGGCTAGAGTATTAACTAGGAGAAGCGCCTCTACTATTACTAGGATAATTCAACCGGGTACCCAGGGAAGCGCCTAGTCAAGTACTCTTTGTATTACCTAATTAGGAGAAGAAAGTGGGACTCAGATGCCTCTAGAACTAGCTAGTAGGATAATAATAATAGAGAAATTAGCGGCGGCTTACTATTATATTACTAAGTTAGAAATAGAGATATAATAGAGAGAAGATCTAAAGAAGCTAGAAGCTCAGATCTATTATTTTAAAGATGTTCGGATATCCGGTATAGAACCCGTTATACTCCCGGTAGTATCCTTGGTTTAGAGGGCTCCAAAAACCCGAGAACTACCTACTTACTAGGGAAAGAATATTAAAGAAGCCTAGGACTTTTTCTATTAGGCAAAGTTAAAGTAATATAAAGATAGCGGAATTACCTAGGCTACTAATATAATAAAAGTTATATATTATATTTCCTATTTTAAGAATATAGCTAGGAATATCTAGAAATATAAGAAGTAATTAGTAGATATTAATACTATAGATTAGGAAATCTTTATTAAGTTTATAAAGAATTCTATTTTGGATCCGGAAAACTATAATAATAATGCCTTTACTAAGTTTAAGAATATTAAATAATAGCTAGGCTAAAGTATTTAAAGCTTTATATCTTACTTAAATAGCCTATTAAATAACTTAGGATATATGGATTTATTATAAGAGTAGGATAACTTATTTAATAGCTTAAAATAAGAGATCCGGAATAAGATTAATTATTAAGGAAATACTTTATAAGAGAAAGAAAAGCTTATTTCTATTATTATAAGAGTTAAGAATAATTTAAATCTATTTATTTAATAGAAATATAATAATAAGCTAATAGAACTATAAAGAAAAAAAAATAAGAAAAAAGAGAAAAGAGATAATAAAAAGAAATAGAAAAGAAGTATATTTCTATTACGAGATTTATAAAACCAGAATAATAAAGATATAGTAATAGGGTCTAATATAGTACCTATATTAGGATTTATAAGACTAGATATAATTTGCTTTACTTACTAAAAAAAGAATTACTATATTACTACTTGCCCTAATTAAGGGAAACCAATTTATTATAACTATAATAAGTCTGGCTATAAGTTATATAAGTATCTAGAACTAAAGAAGCCGGGAAATAAGTATATCTTATAATAGTTATACTTATTTATATTATAGAAAGTAAGGTCTCTAAAATAAGAATAGTAATTAAGGTTATTATTAAAATAAGGAAAAGTAGCCAAAAAATTAGAATATTAATAAACTCGAGTATAGAGGCTAATTATATAAAGAGGAAATTAGCTTTAGATATAAGTATTTTATTAATATTAAGGATAACTCTTTTATTTTTACTAAAAAAAAGAAGAATTTATTTATATAAAGATTATATTTTTAGAATTATTACTAAGAATATACTAGGAAACTAAAAAGAAACTAATATATACTTTATATTATATAATTTTAATCTAAATTATATTAATATAATACTTGAATTCCTATAGTTTTACTAGGTTAATTTTCTAATTTCTTTTAGGAAAGTAATATAAAAATACTAGATTTAATTATAGAAAATTAAAGTTCTAAATACTAAAAAGTTTACTAAAATAATAAAATATAAGATATATATTTTTTTATTAATTACTTATTTTATAATAAATAGCTAAAGAATTACTATTATTATTACTAATAAGATAATTATATTTCCTAAGAAATATTAGAATCTTTTTCAAATATTTTCTATAGAAGCTATAGGTATATTATTTAACTATTATATAATAGAATATTATATAGATCTAGAACTAGAATTCTAATTACTATATAGTTTTATATATGCTTTATTAAAAAGGAAGCTTAAAGTCTTTCAGAAATATCTTAATACTAGCCTAAAAAAAAAAAAAAATCTATTATTTTACTAGCCTAGCTAGTACTTTAATTATATTTACGAGATCAGGGCAAAATTAAAGCCTGGCGGCCCTATACAAGCTTCGGGGCCAGTCTTTAATTTTGCCCTGATCTCGATTCGAGATTAATTGGATGCCTCAGGTACTTATTTAAGGGATATTAGCTTTACTAACTTTAAATTCACTTTGAAAATTCACTTTTTAAAGGCTAAAAATTCTCCAGGTAAGCTAAATAAGGTAGATTTTAATTTCGAATTCCAAAGCTTCTTTCTTTTAATAAATATATATATATATATATATACGTAAGTCAATCCCTATACCTGCTACGGGCCTGCCCCTGGCCTGTAATACTCCTTATGGTCTATAGAATGTCTTCTCTACTATCTGCTACCGCCGCTGCTACTATTACTATTACTACTACTATGGCAGTAAGCTTTACTACTGGCCTGCCGCCGCTGCCCGCCCCTCCCGCCCTGCCTGCCCTCCCGCCCCGCCCTACCCGTACTATGGCCTCCCTCTCTCTCCTTGCCGCCCGCCGTATATCTGTCTTGCGGCCCGGCCGTACTACTAACCCCGCCCGGCCTGCTAACCTGGAGGCTAAGCTTAGCTAATTTATTAGTCAAGTTTATACTACCGGATATATATATTATATTAGCGGGTCGGGTATATAGACGGTATATATGGTTATAGCTGGTTTTTTTGGTAGAAGCTATACTAACTATTATTATAGTAGTAAGGGTACCTGCTACTCTTTCTATAAGTACTTTTATATAATATTTTATAGACCGTAACTAATTTAACGGATACTTCCAGGTACTATTACTACTGCTACTACCGCTACTACTATTATTGCCGCTACTATTACTACTACTACTACTATTACTGTTTTTGCCGGCCCCGCTCCCGCTAACCCTTCCTTGCTTCTCCGGGTTATTACTAGTAGTTATATAGGTAACCAGGTCATTCCTAGTAACCTATCTTCGTATATATATACCTGTTACGGATTACTACGGACCGTAACTAATACGTAAATAGCCTATTATATTACCGCCGCCCGCCGCTACTGCCTACTTACTTCTTCTCAGAGAGTATACCGTTTTACTGAGCTCTATAGAGAGCTAGCGGCTCTTTATAAAGAGGAGGCAGAGATACTAGAGGAGGAGAAGGGAACGGATTATTTAGTACCGGTATTAGAGAATAGGGAGAAGTAAGGAGGAAAGGGGAGAGAGAGGAAGAGAGAGAAAGAGAGAAAGAAAGGAAGAGAGTTATAAATCCTATAAAGAGTTACCTGGAAGAGATATATACTTTTAATATCTAATAGTATAATATTCTCGGTCCGTTTAAGCCCTAAAATATTCGAAGTAATAATTATAAGTTATTTATAGATAAATATAGATACTTATAGGTAGTTATAAATAGTTACGAATCCCTAAATCCCTTAACCTGACCTATAAGGCTACCTGGTACCTATAAGGTACCTGCAAGAGATAAAGTACTAAAGTAAATTAGCTAAGATCTTAGGATAAGTTATATTAAGTATTCTAGATAGGTTCTTATATAGTAGAAGAATACTTAAGCCTTCTATAAATAATATACAAGAAATCCCTATATAAAACTGCCTATAAGTAAATACGGGCATTTATAGGTCTAAACTAATAATATAAAAGAACTAATCTTATAACTTATTAATAGTTATTATAAAGTATAAACGGACCGGGAATTACTTCTGGAAGAGGGCAATTTCCAGGCTAGTATCCGTAGTAGATAGCTTAATCCGTAGAATTACCTATAACTGGCTATTAAAATTCCCTTTAAGTAAGCAGGCCTTAATATAATATACCTATAAGCTTATAACTACTATTCGGGTCCTATTATATAAATCTTCTTACGAATATAGGTTTTATAGGAGTAGTACCGGAGCCCTAATCTTGAGAGTAAGCTAAAATAGTAGTAAGAAAGGAAGATTAATACTTTATAGCTATTCTATAAATAGCTTATATAAGTTATTACCCGAAGACTTATCCGTATCTAGGGAATCTACTAATTAGTATATCCGTAATTGGCCTAGTAAATATCCAAGAATATAGGTATTAAGCTCCGAGACCATAATATTTAATATAGTTAAGAGATACTACCTATAAAAGATTAACGGATTTATAGTAGCCCGAGAGAAAAGATCTAGAGGGTAAATATAGCTAATTAGATCTATAATTAATACTAGCTAGTTTATATAGTCCGGAATTACTACTATTATATTAGGGTCTAAGTTATTAGATAATTCGCTAATCTAGTAAATAAACTCCTGGCTATTCTCGCTTTTATAGACCCGTATATTAGTTCGTAAGCGGAGCTACTTGAGCTATAGCCAAATAAATAATTATTAAAGATATATAGTAATAATATTAGTCCGTAAACCATATAGTATAACTAGAAGGATCTGAGCAAAGTTCCTATCGAGAATTACGGATATCCCTCTAAAGAGAATATTATTTGCTATAGACTATAAATCTATCAAGAGCCGGTAAATAACCTTAAAGTAGTACTTGTACTATATTAGTACCTTGTTCTAGATAATAAGATCTATAGATTAGAAGATCTATTTAAGGGTACTTTGCTTTATAATAGAACTTATAGATGATTTATAAAGCTTGATTAGAATCTTGAACTAGAAGTGAGACATATATCCGTTTAGTAATAAGAGAGCTATAATACCCGTAGATATTATATAAAGAACTATTTGCCCCTATTTACGAAAGTAATAATAAAGTGCCTTATATAAGAATATCTTACCTATATTTCCTGGCCCTTATAAATAGAAGTAGGCTATTTATAGATCTAATTCAATAGCTATAATAATCTCTATAAAGTATAATTACTAATTAGGATTAAACTAGGCTTATATTATAACCGTAAGTAATACCTGGTTTTTGAGAATATATAATATAGATAAGGAATAGTACCTACTAGTCTAATCCCAGACAAAAGACAAGAGCCTATAGTTCATAAGTAACTACTACTAGTTCGTAAGACTATATACGAGCAAGAAGAGGCCGTAATTATAGTACGGATTAAGAAGCGGAAGTAGGAAACTACTATTATAGGTAAGCTAGTACTAGAGATTATTATAGAAGTAGTACTTATACTAGTTCCAGATTACTAACGGGTCCGTAATTAGCTACTAGTAGAGGCTAGTTAAGAATAATATCCATAAACTATCTATAGGTATAAATAGGATAGCCTTATTAAAATACTAGTACTACTCCTGGTTATTCTTTACTAAGCCGCAGATAATACAGGTAGCCTAGTATATTAGGTAACGGATGCCCTTAATTAAATACAGATCTATAAAGAACTACGGGCCGCAAATAACCATAAGTAAGAGCCATAAATAGTATTACTCGCCCGAAACAGGGCTATAGTAATATATACGGCCGATCCGCTTACCCTTACTCTGCTAGTAATGTTTTTATTCCCGGGTCTTTGGAACCTATATAAACTCGGCCAAAAACTCAGAATATAAATACTTCCGGCTATTCTCATATATAGTATTATACTCAAAGAAGGCTATTAGTATTAAACGGGTATTTATAGTCTTTATAACCAGAGCTATAGGAGAGATATTATCCGAAAAGTAAATCGTTTACTTTCTCTTAAGATAAACTACAAGATATTAAATAAAAAAGAACTCCTAATATATAGAAAATTCGAATAGCTACTAAATAGCCTCATATAGACTTATATAACGGGTATATATATACCGGGTAATCTTATTATCTATAGCTATAACTATAATTGTAGTACGGTCCGCTCCTTTATATATATACTTATAAATATACTTAATTACTTATATAAATATATAAACCTCGATATTAATATATAAGCGGAACTTTTAAAAAAGATACGGGTTATATGAAATAATCTAGCGGTTATTACGGATAACTTCCTGGCCTAGAAAGCCTGGTTTGCGGACCATAAATATTTGCCTATTATTCCGGTAATAGTACTCGGGATAGCCATTCTTATTAATTATAATATAGTCCATAAAAGCCTTCGGGAACCTCTTAGAACATACTAACGGACTATAGGCTTCTTTATAGACTATATACGGGGCCTGTATATAGTCCTCCCTATATAGACTATAGGTTATATTACCCGTAACTAAGGCCAGAAACTCGCCTATAGAATCCTATAACGGATCCGGTAGCTTAGTATATATAACCTTGTCTATATACTTAAATGTATTAAACTTTTCGGATACCTATAGGAATAAAAGTAAGTATAAATACAGAAGCCTTTGTTTCTGGTATTTAATTATATAAATATAACCCGTATATTATCCGAAAATATGGTTTTTTAGGTCTATAAGAAGCTTATAAACCTTGAGTCAAAATATATAAGTAATTAGATCTGGCTAGTCTATAGGTTATAAGCCACCTAGCTCCTAGATAATCTCTAGCTATTACGGGTTTATTATAAAAGTAATAAAAAAGATAGGCTTTCCAAAATAATAAATAATAGCTATTAAGTCCTGGAAAAGCTATTATATAAATCGATTCCCGCCTATAAAAGAGGAAAAGAGAATAAATTAATAGCCTAGATTAGCTAGTAAGATATCTTTATAGATTAAGGTATTTGCTAAACTATTATAAATATCTATACGGATCCTATCTTAATACGAACGGAGCTAATTAAGGGATATAGTCTTATAGGTAATAAAAGTATTTATAATATATTACTAAAAGAGCCGGTAAGCCCAAAAGAGAGAAGATTTCTCGTAATTACGGATATATAAACGGAACCGGTAAAAGGGCCGCTACTCTAAACAGAACCATTAACGGATATAACGGGTATCCCGCAAGGTTATTTCATAGTACTACCCGTATTTACTATATAAGAAAAAGAGTATATAATAAAGTAATATATATATTATATAGGTAATAGCTACCTAATAAAATTACGGACCTTAATGGCCAGGCTCGCAGATTATAAGAAGAATATTATATTGACTCTTGTTCGTAAACTCGTCCGGAAGAATTCTTACTAGCTCTATAGCTATAGGAAGATTCTTGCGGTAATAATCTGCCCTAGACTAGAGGATTAGGTATATTTGCAGGCTGAGAAGAATCCGAAAGTAACCCGTTTAGCTAGCTAATTACTCCCGGGCCGTCTTATAGATCCGTATAAAGGGATTACTATAATCCGCAAGTATCTCGTAAAGGCCGTAGAGAATAGTTTAATCGAGTTACAGGTAGTACTATAACCGGAGATTAGTTATATAGTCTGGATTATAAAAAAATAACTAGGCAAAGACCGGAACCTGCTATAAGCCTGGCTCCAAGGGTCCCTAGTAGTAAAATAGCTCTCTATAGATCTAAAAGCAGTAAAGACCATAAGAAAGGTTAGTACAGGTATCTTTAGTATAGCTTACGGATATAAAAGCAAGTACCGAGTTATACGCCCTTATATTCTAACGAAAGCTATAGGCTTGCGGATTATCTCCCTCGAAAAGCGCCCGTAAAAAGGGCGGTGGCGCCCGTAACTTATCTAATATCATATCTCTCCTCTTATAATAGAGCTCAAATCTCTAATATATACCCGTAATTGCCTCCGATCCCTAGTACCTCGCCTTATAATCCTTATACTAAATATTTATTAGACCAAGATTATAGGCTAGCGAAAACCGAAAGAATAAACGGAAGCCGGATAGTAAAGGAGAAGGGCTAGGAGGAGCAGGAGGAGCAGGAGGATTTACTATGGCCAGAATACGGTCTCGTTCGATTTATATATTAGTCTGCCAAATACGCTTATGGAGCCATAGGTTCTTATCCCCGTCCGTAACTAGCTATTATAGACCGCTACAGGTCTGCCGGGGCATATTAGGATCGAGCTTAGCAAGAGCAGGCTAGCGTATCCTCTGGCTGGCCTAAAAAGAGATTAGCTATAGGAGAAGAAGAGAAAAGAGAGAGAAACCCTATAATATAGATACGTCTTATATACTATACTATTAGGATTACAAGGAAATTAAGAGAAGGAATAATATTATATATAATTTATATAAAAATTACAGGAAGAGGAATTTATTATAAAAGAAAGCTTACTAGCCGGAGAAAAGGAGAAAAGGAGGCTAGAGCGAAGTATAGGCTGGAAGTTTCGGTATTCCTGCTTAGGTGAGAATGCATAACCAGGAATTTTAATAGGTGGTCCGACCGTACGATAATATTATATAGATTTTAAAGAAAAAAGGTAGCTTATATCTATATATTAATTACCGGAATCTAAATAGAATTACTATTAAGAACTAAATATTATTACTACTTATTAGTAAGACTATAAATAGGCTTTATAAAATAAAGATATATATAAAGCTAGACTTAAAAAATACTTATTATTAGTTATAAATATGGGAAAATAATAAGTAAAAACCCGTATTTTAAATATATTTTAAATATTTCAAATATTATATTATATTCTTTAAACTATCTAATACTTTAATAATATTTTAGGTATATATTAATTATATAATCTATCTAGATAATATTTTAATTTATTTAGAGAACCCAAAATAGTATATAATAGTAATCTAATATATATTTAAATAATTATAATAATACTAACTCTTTATAAACTTAGTAAAATACAAGTTTAATATAAAGAAAATAGAATTTCTAGTATTTATAATTAGCCTAGATAGTATAGAAATAAAAGCTAATTAGGTTATAGTTATTAGGAAATAGCTAGCCCTAAAAAATAATATCCGAGAAGTTCAAATATTTTTAGGTTTTATTAATTTCTATTAGAGGTTTATTTATAAATATTTTCGGATAATAAAAAAGTTAACTAATTTATTAAAAATTAATAGAAACCTATAATATTATTTTAGCTAGATAAATAAGACAGATAAGGCTTTTAAGAAGCTATAAATTATATTTATAATAGTATTAATTCTTTATTATTTTAATCTAGCTTTAAAGATTTATATAAAAATAGATATTTCGGGATTTGTAATTATAAATATAATTTCCTAGCTCTTTAGTAAGAAAATAGAAGCCAGATAATATTTTATTATTTTTTATTTAAAGAAAATAACTATAATTAAGAGCAAATATAAAATATATAATTTAGAATTCTTGGCTATTATTCTAGTATTTTATATTTAATAATATTACCTAGTATATACCCGGTATATTATTATTATTAAGATAGATTATAATAATTTAAAATACTTTATAATTAAAAAAAAACTAAATAGTTAATAGATAAGATAAATAAAGAAGCTAGCTATTTTTGACTTTATTTTAGAATATTAGCCAGGATATAATAATCTTATTAACGGGCTATTAAAAAGGCTAGACTTTATAGTAGATATAAATAAAGATATTTTATTACTTATATTTTATAATAAGCTATAGAATATAGAATAGAAAGCTTTATAGATAATAGTAATAAAATACTATACTATTCTTATAATACTATAATTTAAGGCTTAGAAGAAAGGAAATAGATATTTTTTAATTAGTAAGATACTAAGGAATTCCGAAAAGAAAGTCTATTTTAGTAATAGAATAATACCGGAAATACTATTACTTGAGCCTATTACTAATATAGCTAGTTATAAATAATATATATTACGAATTCTAGCTATATAAATAACTAGGTCCAAAATAGTATATAAGGAAAATAAAGAGATATTATTTGAATTACTATTATAGTACTAAAGGCTTGATTTATTAATATAATACTAGTAATATAAATAATTCTTAAAAGAAACTTTTACTAGAGCTATTAAGATTTAGGGACTTAATATATCTGGGTTATTAAGATATTAGGATACTATTTATATACTAAATAAGCCGGCTTTTAAAAAAGAATTACTATAAGCTAACTATAATAATTTTATAAGTAGGTATTTTAGTATTAGTAAGATATTAGAGATTCTCTAGAGAAAGTATTTCTAGTAAAGTATAAAAAAGAATATAAAAAACTATATTAGAACTTGTCCTATATATTAATAAACTAAGATAAAGAAATATTTATTATATAATATATTTAGTTTATTTCTCTTCTTTTCTAAGCTATAGTAAGAAATTACTATAAACTTTATTACGGAACTATTTTCTTTTAGGTTTTATAATAAGATATATAATTCTATACTTATTATTATTAATAGATATATAAAAATAGTATAATATATTCTAATTACTAAAGAAATCTTAGCTCCTGAATTAATAGAGCTATTTATATATTATATTATTAAAGACTTTAGTATACTTATAAGTATAACCTCTAATAAAGAATCTGTTTCTATAAGTAAGTTCTAGTTAAGTCTATACTTTTATTTAAAGATTTAATAATAATTAAGTATAGTATTTTATTTATAAACTAATAGATAAATAAAGAATCTAAACTAAACTCTAGAATAGTACTTAAGATATTATATTAGCTATTAGTAAAATAACTAGGTAATAAAGCTTACTTTTATAGAATTTATATATAATAATTTTATATATTAAATAATAGGAATTTCTTTATTTTATATATTATATGAATTCTAATAGCCGGTGCCCCTCCCACGCACTTCGCTTGTGGTCGGGATAAGCAAGTATCTCGTTTAACCAAGTATTCCATCGAGATTTTAGCCGATTCTTGATTTTTAGTACGTATCGCATACAAAATCAAGCATATTTGCAATGGAATTTAAGGATACTAGTTACAAAAAATACAAAGCTACCTAGAACTATACAAAATCGGTATTCGCTTATATACTATTAATTGAGCCCGCATTACTCTCTATATCTGAAGAGTCTGGAATAATAAGGGGGGGTGGACTTGAGTCTATATACTCTCCCATCCTCTTCTTTTAATGCTTCCGTTCAGTAGTATTAATTACTATATCCTTATCCCCGTTAATATTAATAAAGGTATTTGGTGCCTCTAGCCGATCGGGGGCTAGATTACTGAGGGATGCCGTAAGCTGGCGAACTACGAGCTATAAATCAGGGTAAAAGTCCTCCTTATAGCAAGCTCGTTCAATAATCATAGGATATTTATCAGGTTCGCGAATTGGTACCATATCCTCTACTAGAATTAGCTTATTCTTTAGTCAATACTCCACGATTCTAGCTAGTCTAGCTTTCTCATCCTTGCGAGCTTAAATCCCGGTATCCTTGAGCTAATTTTTAGCTCGATTTACGGTAGTGGCGAGCTTCTTTTTAGCCTTGCGAAGAGCTTCTCCATTATCTTTCTCCTTCTTCTCTTTAATCTCTATACGAAGCTCTGCTATACTAGCAGATGGCCCTCCCTTATGTGAGCTTTTACGGGACTTCGCCTTGCGATTATACTTCTTATAAAGCTTTATTTGGAGAGCCTGGTACTCTATTATCTGGAGATGACTTTTTTGCAGTTGGATATTAACCTTTTTGACTATAGCTATCCAAGTTTCCTTCGAATTTTCTGAAAAAGTTATAGGATTACGATCTACAAGTGCCCTAAGGGTTACGGCTATATTCTATACTTTATCGGGGCGAGTAGGTAATAAAGAGAGAAGATCTAAGCTCTCCTCTTCCTTAACCTCCTCAATTAATCTCTTCTTCTTTCCGTATAATCGCATCTTTTTAATTCCAGCTTTGCAACTAACGGGCCATATACCAGAGCTCTTAAAGGCATTCTTAATTATATACTTTTGCATTATTTATATACGAATTAGGGTAAGATTACGGAAAAAGGAGGTAATCGTATATTCAAAATCGAGGGAACAGAGGGCTATATAAATCGCCATTTTATGATAGTACTTCTAGGGGCGGAATATACCAATATTAAGTAGTTAAAGGATATATATTAAGTGAGAGGGAAACCAGAATAGCTTAATATTATATTCCCCGGCCTTTAATTAAAATGGTTTATAGACATGCGATTCGTAACTATCTAGGAGAAGGATTTTCCAAGGTTTATCTGGCCCAGCTCTTGAATACTTGATTAAATAATCAAGGTATTTCATAGCTATATTATTATTTATATATCCGGTAGGCGTATACTCAATATACTCTGTCCCGATCAGGTTTTCTAATACCTAATTATCCATAATCTTCTTTCCAGGAGCAATTACAAATGGCGGAAGAGGTTTACGACTATCCGTATAAATAGTCTCGATTATCGTAACTGATTTGCGATTCTCAGGGCTGGCCGTATATAGCTCTTTTACCTCTATAGGTATAATTACGTACTTACTAGTAGGGCAACCAATATATACTCCTGACTCGTCCATATTCAGAACGTTCTTCTCCTTTATAATATAAAGCTCCTCCAGGATATCGTAATATTTCTGAAACCATATTCTAATATCCTCTTCTATATAGGACTCGAGTCGTACGTATGCAATTGGCTTCGTTTTAATCGTATGAAGTATCTTGTGGTTCCGTATCCAGAGGCTAAACCAAGTAGCCAAAGGGAGTAGTTTTGGGGGAGATTCAGCCTAATTACGTTAGATATATTATTAGATTTAAAAGAAGCACTTATAGCCTTCAAGTGAGTAATTGCGGCTTGAACCATCTGATATATAGTACCCAAACCAGCCTCCCATTACTCGTAGCAATATTACCGAATCGCCTCCTCCTGTACCTCGTTCAGGATCTTATTATTGCTACTATGTGTATTATAGAGTCCTTGGGAGTTCCTCTTCTTATTACGCTTGCAGAGTACCGATTTTCGCAAAGAAGCTTCCTTAATATAATATATCCTCGTAGTAGTAATTACTGAATTATCGTCGTTCTCAAGGCACCATTCGCGGGCCTTATTAAAGATACGGTGGTAATCAGCTTCTATAGTATATAGATAATAGAAATACTCCCAGGATATCTCCCTAATCCTGGTAGAATTAAATAAAGGTATATCCATTTTTGGAATCTTTATACGTGAATTAAATAATGAATTAGTCAATAAGTTAGGCCAAATGCGCAATTGCAAGATGCGTTTTTTGGTGAGGATCATACGTAAATTTTAGGGTACGTATTTTCTTAATAGGACACTTGGTTAAACGAGACACTTGCTTATCCCGACCACAAGCAAAGCGCGTGGGAGGGGCACCGGCTATTATTCTAGTATTAAATTATATATTAAGGATAATATTTCAGAAAAAGAAGTACTAGTAATATAGGAAAGAATATAAAGAATTCAAGTAAAATAGAAGATACTAGAAAAGTAATAGTAAGAAATAATAGATATATAGAAAAGATACTATAATAAGAAGTATATTAATAAGAAGTATATTAATAAGAAGTATATTAATAAGAAGTATATTAATAAGAAGTATATTAATAAGAAGTATATTAATAAGAAGTATATTAATAAGAAGTATATTAATAAGAAGTATATTAATAAGAAGTATATTAATAAGAAGTATATTAATAAAGAAGTATATTAATAAGAAGTATATTAATAAGAAATATATTAATATATTAATAAGAAGTATATTAATAAGAAGTATATTAATAAGAAGTTTAATATATAATAGAGTTATACTTTATATAAAAAACATTTAATAGCTATAACCTAGTATAAAGCTAGTAAATAGATATCTTGGCTTCTTTAAAGTTCTAGAAATTATAGAAATATATAAATAGATATATTACTTGAAATTACTATTATTATATTAAATCTATAATATTTTCTATATTTCTTTTTTAGAATTATAGTACTTATAAGCTAGTATTATAATAGAACTAGAACCGGTTAAGATTAAGAATAAAGAGGAATTTGAGATAGAATTTATTATAGCCTATAAAAAAGATAGAAAAAGAAAGAAATATCTTATTTATTAGAAAAACCATTTACTAGTAAATAATATATAAGAATTACTAAGTAATCTAGAGAATATAGCTTAAGAATTATAAAAATACTTGAAAAAGAGTAATATTATAATATTATTAGTTAAATAGAAATATAAAAAATAAATATTTTTATTAGGAAACTATTAAAAACCATATATTTATTCTTAGAAAAGTTATATAAAAATTATTAAGAACTCTAGAAACTTTAATTTCTATATCTTATAAATATCTTATTCTTATAATTACTTTTTATTATCTTTATTATTATTCTTATTAGGATTCTTTTAAGAAATAGGTAATAAATTAACTTATAAAGCTATTAGCTATTAGTAAGAAACAAGAAAGAAATAAGCTTATTTAATACTAAAGAATATTAATTATATTATTAAGAATACTTTATACTTATACTAAGCTAGTAAGAATTATTTAACCTATTTCTTGGATTATTAGGGAAATTTATTAGCCTTAAATAATAGCTTTAATATAAGAAATATATATAGTTTAGTATAAAAAAAGAATAGTAATAGCTTTTTTCTTTTTAGGTAAAAAATAGAGAAAATACTTATATATATTAATAGCTTAAAAAAGGTAGTTTAATTATATTATATATATTTAAGGAATCTTAGATAGTATTAGAATAGGAAATAAATAAAGAAATTTATAATTTATAGAATTATATTTCTTATTTTTAGAATAATAGTAATTATATACTAAGTAATTATTATTCTTAATATAAGTAAGATTAGGAAACTTAGTAATATTCTTGAAATATTAAAAATAGTAAAAGTAAATTAAGAATATAGAAGTATTAGCTAAATAAGTAATAATAGACTAATAAGTATTAAAAGAAGTATTTATCTTAATAAATAAAGAAATAGAAAAGAAAATTAGAAAAGAACTTAAATAAAGCTTAAATAAAGCTTAAAGAAGCTTAAAGAAGTTTAAAAAAGGCTTAAAGAAAAAAGGCAAGAAATAAGAAAGAGCTAGATATAATATTATAATTAAGAAAAAGAAAGATTAGTTAATAGGAAAAGAGAAGCCTTTTTATAATACTTTTTTCCCGAATAGTAATTATGAATTCGGAACTAGTTTTATACTAGAAATATCTAGAAAATTTTAAAGAAGAAATTCATAAATAAACTAGAAAATTAAATTAACTTTTTTAAGCTCTTAGGCCTATAAAATAATAATTTATTTATAAATAAAGACTAAGTTAGGATTTATAAACTAATTAGAAGACCGGAAAAGCTTTATATCTAATAGTATATATTATACTTATATTACTTT
Source organism: Hyaloscypha bicolor E (assembly GCF_002865645.1). Classification (NCBI taxonomy): domain Eukaryota; kingdom Fungi; phylum Ascomycota; class Leotiomycetes; order Helotiales; family Hyaloscyphaceae; genus Hyaloscypha; species Hyaloscypha bicolor. The sequence goes on along the minus strand of NW_020194539.1, from coordinate 72,909 downwards.
TATAAGAGGAAATTACTAGAGGTAATTTATAAGTTAACTAGGCAAGATTAGTAAACTATATTCTTAATTCCATTACCTAGTATAATAATAGGGTAATTATAGGGAGTTTTTAGGAAGAACTAATAGCCGGAAAAGTTTTAGGGAATTATTTATAAAGCTATTTATAGTTTTCTTAGGCCTTTTAAAAATAAGGGCCTAGAGAAGGAATTAATATAATAGATATATATAATAATATATAAATAGATATTAGATATTATAGATCTAGTTCTTTATTTTAGATAAAGCTTATAATTAGAATTATATAAATTATATAGGATTATATTTCCTAGTTAAGTAAAGTATTTTATAGGCTTAGCTAAGTACTAGGGAATATATAAGAAGACATTTCTAGCTTTAGAAAGAGGTATTAATTAGTTTTTTATTAGAATTAATTCTTGGAATTAGTTATACTTATAAGTATTACTTTATAGCTTACTTACCTTAATTATTTATATATTACTTTATTATTAAGTACCTTATACTAAATTAATAAATATATAGTTAAATAAGTAATTATTTAGCTTATTTTCAGAACTTATATAAATTTATAAATTTTAATATTTTTTCTAATAATAGAAATAATAATAAGTTAATTAATATTATTTAAAGAATTATTTACTAATTATTTATTAGGTAAAAGCAAAGCTTCTTTTTCTCAAATCTCTTAACTAACTATAAATAGTCTTTTTAATAAATAATTAGACTAAAGAAAAGATAGCTTTATTATTAAGCTTTATTATTAGTAATAATATTTCTTTTTAAGTAGTTATTATTCCGAGCTTTAAAGTACTTTTAAAATATTTAAATTAGTAAGTACTTATATTATTATTATTATTATTATATAAACTAATATTTTATAATTAAATATTGCCTTTATATATAAAAATACTATTAGTATAGCTATTTCTCTGGGAGTTATATATATAGTTACGGGATATGAGATACGAGATATAGGTAATAAGTAATAGGATATAAGATACGAGATATGATTATATAATCTTATATCTTATTAGTAACTCGACTAGTAGACTAGATTCCTTTAGGCTTAGTAGATTTAAGGATTATATATTAATACTATAATACTATAATTCCTATTTCTAAATAATAACTTTACTAACCTTATATAAATAGTATTTCTATACCTATATAATAGTATTATATATTTCTAGTAAACTAATACTAATTAGTTTATATTTAGATTAGAATAAGGTCTATTTATATATATAGATTAGGAAGAATTAAGTTATACTTATCTAAGATTTAGTTATTTAGGGGCAAAGCTATTATTCTAGTTAAAGAGAGAATAATTATTAATCTTATTACTTATAATTTGGTTATATAGGCAGGAAAGATACTTAATTTTACTAAGGCCTAATTATATTATATTAAAGAAAGAAATATCTATTAGTTCTATTATTTATAATTCGGTTATATAAGTAGAAAGGGCACTTAATCTTGCCAAATACTAAAACGGTTAGCTATTTAATTATCCTATTTTATTCCTATTTAACTTCTATAAAACCCTCTTAAAAATTACCTTTTTTTAAACCTTTAGGGCTCTTGAGCTTTAGAACTATTAAGTTCTTCCGGAATCTCGATATTTTACTTCTTAAATTTCACTTCCTAAATTTCTTATTATAAACGAAATTTTTATCTTAAATATAATACCTATTATGAATTACTTATCTTATAAATTACTTTTCTTCTTATGAACTTATTCTTCTTATAAACTATTATATCTTAAACTAGATATAAGCCTATAAAATATATAATAGTAGAATATACTATAGTAAATAATTCTTTTATTAGATTTATCTAATCTAATTACTTTATAGATAATAATAATTTTAAGAAATTAGTAAGAAAGTAGAAATATGGGATTAATTTAAACTTTACTAAAGCGAATAAGATAACTAAGTTCTTAGATACTAAGCTATTTTAATATATTTTTTATAAAATAATTAATAATAATTTTTGGAAGCTATTTAAATATAATTTTAAGAACTTTATTTATTAAGGGAACTTTAATAAATTCGAACTCCCGGAGATACTATACTTATATAAGATTCTTTAGTATAATAATATATTTATATAATAGAATAGTAATACTAATACTATTATAAATACCCTATATATTATTATAAAAAAGAATAAATAGTATATATAATTAAATGAGGATATATTAGTAGCTAGACTAGATCTTATTAAGGGACTAATCTTATTAGGCTTTATTACTTTTATAAAAAATAAGTATCTAGAACCTATTATTTTTAATATTTCTATACTATTATTATTTCTTTTATTACTATATCCTATATCTTTACTAGATTTATATATTAGTACGGAAGCTCTAGAAGTAAATAGTATACTCTTATTATTACTATTATTATAACTATATCTAAATAATCCCTAATTTCCTTTAATTATAAGACTTATTAGGGAAGTTACTAAGATTTATACTAAAGAGTAAAAGTATAATAAATCTAATAGTAATTTTAATTATAAACTTACTATTTTCCTTAATATCTACTAATATATAAAGCTTCTATAAGAGGTACTAATATGAGCTTTTCCTACTATACTAAAGGAACTAGCTTAAGACTATTTCTATAGTAACTAGCTCTCTTAATATATATATAAAGAGGCTTATATTAATATCCGTAGCTTTTTTAAAGGCCCTGGATTCGAATATTGAAATTTAGATAAGTAGAATATTATTATATTAGCTTCTATAATAACTAAATTTCCGGAAAAGATAATATTTGAGATTATTTAATTACTAATTAATAAACTATATTAATTATAATATAATTTTATATCTAACTTGCGAAATACCGAATTTCTTTATAATAAGATTATTATTTTTTACTAAGGCTTCCGGATATATAGATATATAATCTCAGATTCTTTTATAAATCTTGGCTAGCTTATTAATAAGCTCTAGTTATTTATTATTATATATAAGAGCGAATAATAAGCTAATCCCGAAACTTTCTTTACTAATTAATAATATTACTCTTAGAACTCTCTAAGCTATTATTTTTCCGGAAATTATTAATATAAACCCAGCCATAACTTCGGAACCTGTAATAACTACTTTAAGTCCCGTAATTATAATAATTATATCCCGAAATTATATTTTATATATAAGAAACCTGAATACTATTTATAGAAGTATATACCGGAGAAATAAGAGGCTAAGAAGGCTTGATTTAGGAATAGAAATATTTATTAGTTTAGATCCCGAAATACCTATAACTTTAATAAATGCTTTAGTAGTATTTATATATAGTATATTACTAAAGCTAAAGGTAAAGAAAGTAATAAGAATAGTAAGAATAAACTAGTAAATAATGCTTTTAAGGCTTTATTAGCGGAAATAAATAAAGAAGAGAAATATTATCTAGATTCCTACTTTATTTTAATTAAGAGCTTTTTAGCTATTCCTGCTACTTTTGTTTTACTAATAACTATAGCTAATACTTTTATAGATAACCTTATTTCTCTTTTCCTTATATATTAGATAATAGGCGAAAATCACGCCTTAGAGCTTATTAAATCCTTAATAAAAGATGCCTAGACTTTTATAATTAATAATATATTAAGATATAATACTTATTATTTTTATAAAGTTATAATTAATACCGGAGCCTCTAGATACTTAATTACTAGTTCTAACTAATTTCAAGCTCTCTAGTAAACTAATAATAATATTAAACTTAATAAAATTACTAAAGGTTAAGTTAATATCTAGTTTAGTATTAGATCTATATCTTCTATTAGATCTATAATAGTAAATATATTAATTAGATAAGTATAATTTTATATTATATTTTTAAAGACTCTATTTTTGCTTAGCTTGGCTAATATAAATAAGCTAGGGATCTATTTTAATAATCTTACTAATTATCTTATTACTTTTATTAGAAAATATATATTTATAATATAATGTTTTAGATACTTTTTCTTGTTTTAGAATACTATATTATAAGGCTTTATTTCCGAATTCTTTACTTATAATTCCTGCTTTCTTATAGAGATCAAATTATAATATCTATATTATTATTTTAGTTATTTATTTATTAGTAAGCTCTAAAATATACTAGAATAAGTAGGCTATAATATTAATATAGAAGCTCTTAAATATTTTATAAAGTACTATAAGTAATACCAGAAATATAGCTAATTATTCGAATAATTTAAGTTTAACCTAAGAAATAATATTAGCTTTAATTACTCTATTATTATTAATATTTTCTATATTTCTAGTAAGCCTATACTTTATATTATTAATAAAGGTACTTAATATTAAGTTAGCTAATAGCTTTAGAATATTAGTATAATATATATTTGGGATATATTTAAGTAATACTAGATTAATAATTATTTAGGCCCTTTTAATTAGATTATAGCAAATACCGGAAAGCAGTTTACTAGTAAGAAGTTTACTTAGCTTGCAAATATTATAGGAACTAAGATTAAGATTATTTTTATAAAAGCTTATAACTTTATTGGAATTATAGAATATTATTATAGCCTGATCTAATATACCTATCTTATTATTATAGCCAAAATTAATAGAATTAATAAAAATACTATACTTTAAATAGCTTTTAAGGCTATTAATAACTTTACGGGACCTAATAGTATTATCCTAATTTTTTTAGTTTATAGTACTTTATCTTAAATAACCGAATATAATGCCTTATTACCTATTATATTATAGTAATTAGTAGTATTCAAGAAGGCAATAGTAGAAATTTAGAAGCTTTAAGCTAGATATTAAATTATGAATACTTTAAATACCTGAAATAGTTCTAGTACTACTAATATCTATAAACTATTCCTGAATTCAAATATTCTTATTTAGTATAAAAGAAATACCGGTTAACCTAATAGTTAGAATAAACTATATAAGCTAGTAGCTATTAATAGGGAGGACTATATACTAGCTTTATTATATAATAATACTATTTTTCGTTTAATTTCTATAAAGCCCTTTTATATAGGGAATATTAAAGTTATTATTAATGGCCCTAAACCTGAACCTGTTCCTGAACCTAATAATAAGGCCAAAGGTAATACGGGTATAATTTCTCTTACTATTTTACTAAAGTATAATAGAGAATACCCTTATAAGATCCCGGATATTATAGTATTCCTATAGGATAATAAACTATATAAGGATTCCCGTTAAGTTAAAGTTGCTAGCTTTCTAGAAAAGGATATATTTAAGGTTATTCTTAGATCTTAGGTACTAAAGAAGGTATATATCTTTAATTCCCGGTTTATTAATAAGATTAAGAATAAAAGTATAGAAAAAGAGCTTAAGAAGTCGAGACTAGTTATCTAAGCTTATAATAATAGTAAGAAATATATAGTATTAATATAATTACTTATTATTTAATATATTAGCCAGAGAATTATCTTTAGTATTACTACTATAATAATAGATATTACGGAATTATATTTATATAATATCTCGTAAGTTTATATCTAATTAATAACTTTACTTAATTGCAATTTCTATATTAATTCACCCTATAAGCTTACTAAAGAGCTAAATCTAAAGAATAATTCTGTTTTAAAGGTTATAAAACTATTATATAATATACGGGAAGCTAGAAATTACTAGTTTAAGACTTACTATTCCTATTATATTAATAAGCTCTCTATAGAATAGTTAACTTATAATTCTTACCTACTCTATAGTAAGTAATTCTTTGGAATTATTAGCTTTTAAACTAATAATACCCTATTTGTCGGAACTAATAATTTTGTAAAAATAAAGTAACTAAAGCTCTATAAGGCTAAGTTCTTAGCTAAGGAATACAAATCCCTTATTTTTAACTATGATTTCAAATTTAATAAAGATATTATTTATATAAATATTACTAGAATTATTCTTATATAGGAATACTAATATAAGAATCTCTAAACCGTTTTTATAAAGAATACTACTACTATAAGTAATAGGGGTACTATTTATTAAAATCTCTTTATTAAGGACTAATATATTACCTAATATATAAGAGGAGTATATATTATATTAGTCTATTAACTAGAAGCTTTATATAACCTATTAATTACTACTTAAGTTATTAAATCCTCAGAAACTAATATAAAAATACTTAATAAGTATATTTAATAGTAAATTGAGAATATTACTAGAGAACTGAGATTCGTAAAGCTAGTAAAGAAGTTCTTATATTTAATTATTTTTATAAATGCTTTATTTGTAAATAATAGAGATCTCTTCTCCTAAATCGGATATATTCTAGTTCTAGTAAATAGAACTAGATATACTAATATTATTTACTAGTTCTTTACTAAATGCAACAGAGTTATTAGAAGTATTCTAGCTTTGGAACTTTATAGTATGGCTTATGGTTTTAATATAGGCGCTTTAGTTAAATCTATAATTAATAAAGTACTAGAAATGGAACTATTACTAGTTATTTATATGGATTTGAAGTCATTATATAAATGCCTCGTTAAATTAGATATTACTCGAGAGAAACGCCTAATAATTAATATAATATGCCTTTGCTAGGTATATAAATAATAAGAAATTATAGAAGTTAAGTAAATTAAGAGAGAATTAAATCCTGCCGATTTCATAATGAAATCGAAGCTAATAAATGCCCTTAAATACCTAATTAATACGAATACTATATAATTAGATATAGAGGAATAGGTCGAGTGCGGATAGGGCAAAAAATGGATATATAGGATAGAAGGATATTATAGGAGGGGAAGTTACGTATAAAAGGCCACGGCCTTTGGTATGTAACCAAAATATCAGAAGTAATATAGATATATAGAGTATTTGGGAAATCTGGTACTAGGCCGGATTAGGGAATTCGTATGTAATTAGAGGGAGATACTGTTTTTTGCGTTTTTAGAGAGTTTCTAGTATTAGTATAACTATTTCTCTGAAAGTCACATATATAGTTACGGGATACGGGATACGGGATATGGGTAATAGGTAATGGGACATGGGATACGGGACATGGTCATGTGACCTCGCGTCCCATTAGTAACTCGACTAGTAGACTAGACCTCTTTAGGCTTAGCAGATTTAGGGATTATATATTAATACCATAATACTATAATTCCTATTTCTAAATAATAACTTTACTAACCTTATATAAATAGTACTTCTATGCCTATATAATAGTGCCATGTATTCCTAGTGTGACGGCTGGTGTCACATGGTTGGTTTCAGCCAAAGGGGTTGGTTTCAGCTAAGGTTCCAAGCTATGGTTCAAACCAAGCTCGCTTCCAAAGCTCGGCGTTTCAGTGGTTTTGGCCATACCTACTTATCCACTGCCACACCTCACTCCTTCTCTCCTTAGCTTTAGATTCTGTAGGACATTGGAAATCATTGATCTTTGAGCATCGTTCCATTGCTTTGTTCCTGCCGTCACACCTAGTAAACTAATAAATACTTAAGAATAAGCTTAATTTAAGCTATATAAAAAAGAGTTTAAATATTAAAGAAGAATTATAAGAGAATATTAATTCTCAAGAAACCTTTTCTATTATTTTAGATACTTAAATAAGTATAAATTAAAAGATATTTCTTGAAATTACTATATAAGTTTATATATTCTTATAATTATTAAATAAAATTTATACTAATATATTATTAGATACTTTATAAATAAGGATTTTAAATTAAAATCTTATTTATTAGCTATAAAAGATTTAAGTAATATTTACTTTAGTATTTATATATTTTCTATTTTATTAGAAGCTTTAAAATAATATAATATTAAATATAATATTACTAGATAAGTAATTTAAAATAATTATTAAATAATTACTAATATATATTATTTAGTATTACTCGAGATAATACTAGTTTAAATAATACCTTATTAAAGGCTTTTATAAAGTATTATAATAAGAAAGGCATTAAATTTTAAGGAGATATCTCTTATATAACTTATATATTAAATCTAGTAATTTAAGATATTTTAAAAGCTCTTATTAAGAATAATTATAATACTTCTTATTCTATAGATTTATACGAGTAAGAAATAAAAGAACTTGAAGATAGAGAAGAAAAAGAAGGAAAACAAGTAATAAGTAAGTTTCCTATATAATTTATAAGAGGTTTATTAATAAATTTTAGATTTATTAATTTGGAAAAAGGTTAGAAAGACTATTATAGGTCTTAAATATAACTAAGAAAACTAATAGCTATTAGAAGCTCAAATTAAAGCTTTTAATATAGAAAATGCTCGATTTCCTTAACTTAGTAAGTAATTAATTTTTTTAATTTTTTAATTATTAATTAATACTAATTATTTATAGATCAAAAAACATAGTAGTCTTTAACTTATTATATATTAAAGAACTTTTTATATATATATAAAGCTATTAAAGTAGTTATTAATAGCTCTAATTTAAAGGCTTTTAAAAATAAAAGTCTAGTTTTAACTAATATTGAAATTACTTATTTAAATAATATTTTAAATATAATTTCAATATTTATTAAAGCTATTACCAAATTACAAGCCGAAAACTACCCTACTATATATTATATTATACCTAAAGTATATAAAATATATAATAAACTAGAAAATTTCAAAAAGGAATTTAAAGTAAGTTTTTTCTTAAACTCTTCTTATATTATTATTAATATTATACTAATATTTAATGAAATAAAGCGTTTACAGATATAATTAATAAGGAAATAGCTAAGCTTCGAAAATATTATCCTAAAACAGGCATTTTAGATAATAAAAGCAAAGCTTTATATTTAGCTCTTATTCTTAATCCTCGAATTAAATAAGAAGGATTAACTACTATTAGCTTATCTAGCGGTATGTCTTTGGATATATATAATAGATTAAAGACTAATTATAATATATAAGTAATTTCTTTAATTACTTTTTAATGAATTAATTAATAACTAATTTTATTTAGATATAAATTCGATTATAATTTATCTCAAGCTAGATCCGATTCCTTGGATATTAATATGGCCGATTCCGACGAAGACGAAGACAAAGATGATATATATATTACTAATAAGTCTTCTAATATAGAAGACAAATTAGTAACTTATTTAGAAGAAAGGAGAAAAGATAGGAAAGTAAGCAAATTTTACTTAAATTTTATTATAATAATTATCTAATATTCTCTTAATATTTTTTCATAAATTAGTACTAATATATATATAGACTAAGCCCTTAGATTATTGGAAGTCTAATACCGCTAGATTTCCTATTTTAGCTTTAATAGCTAGGAAATATCTAGGAATCCCCGCTTCCTCGGCTGCTAGTAAGAGATTCTTTTCTCAAGGTGCTCTTATTATGTCTAAATTACGTAATAGACTTAATAAAAGTACTTTTAAGATAATATCTTGCTTAAAAAGCTGGGGGTTATTTAAAGACGAATTAGAAGAAGTAAAAAGAGAAGAAAAAAAGAAGGAAAAGAAAGATTCCGAGGAGGAAAATCTGTTTTTTATAGAAGAAAAGTAGTATTTAAGTAGCCTTATATAAGCTCAAGCTTAAATTATATAGTGCTGCTTAATAGGTACCTTATTTATTTATTAATAATTAAATAAACATTGATTTTCTACATTCACGTGACTTGCACGTGACTTGCATCGATTCTCTGCAAATAATATTTCGCGGATTTTCGGGAGACGCGGATAGTTGGGTGGCAATGGATCGGAGCTCAAGTAAGTTTTGATTGGATTGACGTTGACCCGATGCCACCGGATACTCACCAAGCCCGTAACTGTAATGTCGAGTAGTTCGACTACAGGGCGGAGATTGAATTATGTCAGCGACAAAGACTTCAAAGGACATAGCTAAAGGAAGCTAGGTGGCTTATCCAATTCCACCCCAACACAATACGAGGTCTTCCCTGACCCTACCCAAATGCTTTGTCGAGATCACTAAATAGCTTAAAACACGCCTGCTTGATTATAAACATGCTGTTCTACTGCAACTTGGCGATTCCAGCATTCCTTCAACACAAGAGATACCTTTTGTGGCGCAGGAAGAGCGCGAGGTGAGAGAACCAACACGGATTGGGGGAGGTTGGCCGGGGGGTGGGAGTATATGCAAGAGAGGAGGACTGTAATCATCTATCAGTATTCAGGAAAAGCTGCCTAAAGCCAAGCAGGCAGGTGAGGGGTTCGAGACTGATTGATAATTTGATATTGATAACATGTATTCGATTTCCGAGTCGACTCTCCTCTCTTCCATCGTTCCTACCCCACGCTTCCTTCTAAATGGGACTTATCGTCTTGGGATAAAGAAGAAATAGAGTATACCCGGAATAGCAGTCCACTCTGCGTGTTGTTTGGGCTTGCCATGCCGAGACGTACCATGTCCGTGGCATGCTCTCCTAGCTCCTAGGGCCGGAGCAGGAACGAGATGGTATGGTGGATCGAGTCAACTACTGGGTGAGGCACTCGATTAGATGGATGATTATTTAAGTTAACGACTTAACGGGAAAAGGAACACTGCCGCATTTGTTTGTTGTTAGGGTTGAGAAATGTTCTCTTGCAGGTTGCCCCTTAATCATATCATCACGTGGTACACTCTCCTTGTAAAGCCACTTCGTGGCTCGTCTCCTCTTCTTATTCAATTCCCTGTTACCTGCATATACCTCACGCATACTATATCCCAGCCTGGCTTCTCTGATCCCTATTCTGCCTCTCCCTGCTGAAACATCGCAGTAACAACATCCTCAATCTCCTCCAAGAATTCCCCCTCTCCACGCGTTGGGCTCCACCCTAGGAGCTGTCTCGCCTTGTCCGCCTTGATTCTCGCACTTCGCCTTCTTAGCTCCCCCGCAAATCCTAGAACTGGGAAGTAAAAACTTACCTCGACCCCACAACCCCCTCTGCATCCCTCTCACTCCCATACCCGAACTCCTCCTTCGCCTCGCCCAGACTCATCTTCCCCACCTCCTCACTCTCAAAAGCGCCAATTTTCTTCCCAACAACGCTAATCCTCTCCGCAATACCTTTCCAGCTTGATGTCCCATTCTCTACAAAATAAAAGCCTTTCTTTCCACTCCGAAGATCCGGTTTCTTATCCAGGATAGCTTGGGTGAGGAGAAAGTAGAGGGATGTGAGGTCCAGGATGTGTATCCTGCTCCAGACCTGATAGAAACATTAGCATCACGTGCATCTATCATTCTCATTGAGATAGACCCACTCCAGAACCTGCACCAACCATGACAGCCTGTTTCCTCTTCAGCGCTGCTTGCACCATCATGTGCACCTGCCCAAAGCCGAGCGTGAAAGAGCCAGTTCCTGGCCCGACTGTACTCATCAGCCTCACCTCCCCCAACCGGCCCAGAATCCATAGTCATAAATGGGAAGAGGAAGAGTAACGTACAGATAAGCGGCGGCACAACAATATACGTCTTAACACCCAGCCTCTCCCCACTCTCAACAACAAGTTGATTAACACTCCTCACAGGACTCCACCCCGCCTCTTCCCTCTCAAACATCTTCTCGAGCTCAAAAACATCATCGCTAACATCAGAATACGTTTTCTCATCAACGCGAGTGCCAGTCACAGGCCAGTCGCCGATTATACTTGCGCCAGAGGTCTTCCTCTCACTGCATTAATACTCGGACCCGGGAAGTGGATGATGAAGGCACTTACATGGACATAATGCGCTGGCTGTCCAGTCGTTTTAGAGCGTTCGGAAAGGCCTTCAAGACAGGCTTTCGCGCTTCCTTCATGTCTCGCCGACGCAGCGGCTATGACGACTTCACAACATCAGCTCCGTAATATGCAGAAAACAGTGAAGATGTACCATCGGCCTCCCTGGCAGCGTCATAGATAGTCTCGTAATCATCTAGATCTTTGAATAGAAGGGGGATGACGCCTGCGTCTTTGAGGATGGATGCTTGGTATGGTTTCCGGACGAGGGCGGTGATGGAGAGGGTGTCGGCGATGGGATGGTTGATTAGGTGGGTGAGGATTGAACCGCCGCTTGGAAAGTTAGTGATTTGATGGGGAAGACGGGGAGGGGGGGAGGTACATGTAGCCTGTTGCGCCGAGGAGGAGGATGCGTGTTGGGTTTGGTTCTGTCATTTTGTTGTTTGTTGGTCTGGAACACCGCCACCCTTTGCACCCTGTCACGATATCACGGTGATGCAGTCGCTTGCATGGTCAGGCTCTCCTTTCCGCACTCCAGAAATTCTTTGCGCACGGCCTTCCTTCTGCTCCTAGCTTTTGCCTATGCCGCGCCCGGGCTAGCTTCTGCGGGAACACTAATATTCAAAATTTTAACACTGTGTAGGGTGTATTATTAAATTTGTAAAGTCGACTTTTTCAGAGAGAGTTACTGGCTGGGCCTTGCCGGTCTATTTAGTCCGACTATTATGTGTTTTAGTGTACAGAGTAACTTGCCTATACTTTAGTAGGTACCTTGCGATGCTTTGATGTTCTCGGCTAATTAGTCCCGGTTTTTGTGCCCACCGGGAGAGAGTCTGGCGAGTCACGGTGGCTTTGCAAAGCCACGTGCACCTGCTTGAACACAGCCCTCATCCAGCCGCTTTGCTTGATGATGGTGCGCCTCAATCCTTTCCTATTACTTCTCCCGCCAACGCCTCTTCTTTCGACGACAGAACCTCCTTTCCTACTACTCTGTGATTGAACACTGCACAAACGAGTCATCACAATCTAATGGCGGAAGCCATCGCGTCATTGGCCTTGTCGCCAGCATAGTTCAGCTCGTCGATTTCAGCTCAAGGGTCTTGCATCGCCTCGAAGAGTTCCAGGCTGACCTTGGGGAGATTCCCATGTCCTTCCGGCACATTAAAGCAGAGCTACCAGTGTTACAAGACACACTTCAGCAGACTAGAGAAGCGATAGAGGCCGGCTCAGTTAGGAATGAAACAAAAAATGCTCTTGATCCTGCTATCAAAGGCTGCGCGGAACAAATTGGATTGCTTGACCATATACTAGCCAAAGTGCTACCAGTATCGACTGACTCCAGGCTGATAAAAGGCAAGAAAGCGATTTTGAGCCTCCAACAAGAGGCGAAAATCGAGAAAATAACGAAGACCCTTCGGTCTTATGTTGGAACCCTCACATTCTACTATGCATCCATATCATCGAGATTACAGCCTTTAACAGGTAGTACACTTTCGAGAGTATACATAGCATCTTTGCTAACCTCTAGTCTCAGATGCAAAGCTCACTAAAATTCGTCAGTGGCTCTCACCGCCAAATCCATCCCACAACTACCAGAAAGCACTTAAATTGCGCCAAATCGGTACCGGTTCCTGGTTTCTCGAGAGTGGCGAGTATGCCGCGTGGAAAACAGACCCCGCATCATTCCTCTGGCTGCACGGGATTCCAGGATGTGGCAAAACAATCCTGAGCTCCGTTATACTCGAAAATGTCTTACAGTACTGTGCCGACGACCCTGGGGGGGGTATTTGCCTACTTTTACTTCGACTTCAACGACACAGAGAAGCGTTCCCCGGATTCAATGGTCCGGTCGTTAATTTGTGGGCTCTCTCAGCAATGTGTCAAGATACCTACGTCCCTCGAACATCTATTTTCATCCTGCGAGAATGGACAACGACAACCGCCACTAGATTCTCTTCTAGAGGTACTTCGTCACACAATTCAAGAATTCCCACAGTCATATATTATTCTTGATGCTCTAGATGAGTGTACCGATCGTGCCGAGCTGACGGCTATCCTCGAGCGAATGGCTGGGTGGAAGCTTGACGAATCGCATCTCCTCGTCACAAGCCGAAAAGAACACGATATCCAGAGGTCACTGGAGAGTATCATAGATACGCAGAACACCATCTGCCTTGAAAGCGAGCTTGTCGACAGGGACATACTCACATATGTCCGCCACACATTGTCCACTGACAAAAGCTTGAGTAAATGGCAGAAAGACCCTACTATCAGGGAAGAAATCGAGTCTGCATTGATAAAGGGAGCCCACGGGATGTATGCTTACACTCCCATTAGTTTTCAAGTCTTACACTAAGAATACGGACAGGTTTCGATGGACTACGTGTCAAATAGAGACGTTGAGGAAGTGCCGTAATCGAATGGCGTTGCGAAAAGCCTTGAAAACACTCCCACAGACGCTGGGTGAGACCTACGAACGAATTCTTTGCGCTATCAACGAGGACGACTCTGACTATGCCATTCGTATTCTGCGATGGCTTGCATTCTGCCGTCGGCCGCTCCTGATCGAAGAAATTGCTGAAGTCATTGCCATTGATGTTGAGCGCAATCCTGCGTTTAATAACGACGAAGTACTTGAAGATCCATTGGAGGTTTTAAGTATATGCTCTAGTCTTGTCACTATCACCGTAACCGAGGGATATTTATCAACCAAAAGAATCGTTACCCTAGCTCATTATTCGGTTAAGGAGTATCTTACCACGGAGAAGATTCTTCACAGCAGAGCAGCGCAATATAGTATACAAGGCATTGCTTGCAATAAATTTATTGCAATGGGCTGTATTAGCTATCTTCTCCGATTTCAAGGATCAGGTCCCTTCCTTGACGCCACGATCCAGGAGTCAAAGCTTGCTCTATATGCAGCAAGGTTCTGGATCACGCATACGCAAGCGGCAACGCAGAACGCCGAAGATTTGAATCGCCTGATCATGGAGCTTTTCTCGACCGAGAATGGTGCCTACCTAAATTGGAGTCGGATATATGATCTAGATTGGGATTGGGAAGGACCAGATTTTGATAGGACATTAGCAGAAGTTCCAGCTCCACTTTACATAGCGTCGTTGAGTGGACTGGCTGAGATTGCAGATCTCTTATTATTTAAGGCTAGAGCAGACGTCAACGCGCAAGGTGGAATGTTCGGCACCCCGCTCCAGGCGGCATCAATAGGAGGCCACGATAGGATTATTGAGCTACTCCTTAATAGAGGAGCTAGCTAATATTAACGCGCAAGGTGGATACTATGGCACCAGGCTCCAGGCGGTATTAGGAAAAGGCCACGAAAAGAGCTGCTCCTTAATAGAGGCGCTAGCGTTAATATATAAGGTATAGAGCTTCAGAAAGTCAAATACTCCTTAATACAACCGAACACTACAGAATCTCATTGCTTTGCTCTAGTTCAAAAATAACTGCTTTGCTGTTTTAGATACCAAACCAAACTATTATTCCTATTATTAATTTAATACTAGTAGTTTATACCTTGAATTATACCCAGGCTTGGCAATGATACCTGAGGCATTAATACGGTATTAATACTGGATGGTATTACTCAGGTATTACTAATATTAATACGTATTAATACCGAATCGATTCTTATACTACTTTCTACCCCGCATCCTTTAATTTTTACTCTCTTTGCTTCTCTCACCTCATATTACGATTTTATTTAGATCACACTCTCAAAATGTCTTCTCTATCTAAACTAGACTCTTCCTTTTTAGCTTCCGCTTTAGTAGAATTAATTTCGACTTCCCAGAATTATATAAAATGGAGATCTCCTGCTTAGGAGTACTATTATTCTCCTACTAAGGAGGAGAACCAAGCTTATCTTTATTATACTCATTATACTAATTCAGAAAAATCGCCATATAGTACTTCTATTACTTAGAATATAAAGAAGTACTTAAAAGGCCATTACTAGATTATTATTAAGAAGGTTTTGAGCAAGAACCAAGTAGCGGTTAATTTATAATTAAAGTAATATTACTAATAAGCTACTAGAACGAGTAAGAGAGAGGAGCTTAATACCGAGATCCTGGAAGCCTGTCTTAATAGCTTAATTATTACTAAAGCTTTAATTTCTCTTATTATTATACGGAATTTGTCTTATGCTTTTATTAAATAGCCAGAGTTCTATATCTTTTACTAATTACTAAACCAAGCTATTATAGGCAAAATTACGATTTCTTATTCAGGAATTACTAGCTTAATTAAAGAAGCTTAGGGAAAATATTAGAATATTATATAATAAATACTCCAGGCTATATTCTTACTTATCTATATCTCTCTTAATATCTGGACTTCTCTAAATTAATAGCTTTTATTTATAATCTATAGCCACTTTACTATATATAATAGAAAGTAATAAAAGGCCCTTTTTGCTTTAAAGAAGGTTTCTGGCCATAGCTCAGAGGCTCAAATAGTAGTTTTTTGGCTAGTTTTTTAAAATTACGGTATTATTAATAAGCTTAAAGCTATTATAAGTAATAATACTTCTATAAATAATATTCTTTATTATATGATTTAAAAGAAACTAAAAAATATACTTGGCTTGAATTAGGAAGCAGATTACTAGTATATTTACTATCTAGGCCATATTATTAATCTAATTATATAAGCTTTCTTATTTATGAATTAGGTTAGCTTAGAAAAGCTTGATTTATATAATAAGCAAGAGTAAGCTAAAGCCTTTAATATAATAGAAGTAATAAGGGCCTAATTCAGGCTAATAGGTTCTCTTAGCTAAGTATATAATATTATAGTTTATATTTATAAATTAGCTAGAAGAATAAAGAAGTTCCGTATACTTATAGGAAGGCTAATTCTAATAAATAATTATATAAGATAAAATAGCTAGTATAAGATATTTCTTATATTATTTAACTTATAGCCTATAATAGAAAGATATTATTAAGATTATAAGAAGAAGCTTAAGAAGAATATCTTAATTCCTAAAAATTAGAAAAAGCTTTATATAATTAAGGAATTCCTTGCTTTTTTTATATAAGCTATTCTTATTATTAAGAACTCGACTTTTCTTAATTCTATTCTTTTTATAATAGATATTTTAATTAAATATTTCTAAGAAAAGAATATAAGTTTTCTTTTTCTATTATATAACTATACTAATTCTAATAGGCCAAATATTAGAAAAGTAGAAATCCAGAGAAAAAAGACTTTCTTTACTAAATTAAGGTAGTATATAAGGTTCTAAATAATTATTATATAAAGACTAATATATCTCTAGTTTATATTACTATATTAATTTTAAATCCTTATAATTATATAAGATATATTAAGATATATTAGCTAAAGAAATAGTCTAAACTAGTTCTAGTTAAGATTAAAAAGCTCTGAGAGAAATATAAAGAAAGGGCTATAATTATATCTATTTCTCTAGCTTTTTCATATAATAGCTTATCTTATAAGATATTAGAATTAGATACTTTTAATTAAATTTCTATATCTTTTCGGGTAGTAGCTCGGCCTATAAATTAAGACGAGTTTAAGAACTATAACTTACTAGTATTATATAATCCTAATAAATAGAGGGCCCTTACTTAGTAATATTAGAATATATAGAGGTAATACTAGCTAAGGCTCTTTTTTATAGCTATTAATATTCTCTTTATTTACTAATAAGTAATAAGCCAGAGAAAGTATTTTCAGGAAATTAATATATAGTAGGCTAGGATAGAGCAAAAATAGAGGCAGAGACTATTAAGATACGAGAATACTTAAAGTATTAGAAAAAGAATAGAATTCTAAATACTTTTCTTAAAACTAGCTAGGGAAAAATCAAAAAAGGGCAAATATTAAGAGCTTAATATAGTCTATTAGGTATTATATAAAAGCCAGGCAATTATATAATATAAAGAAAGTAGTCCTATTTATTTATTTATAATAGAAGAAATACTCTAGCTAGGGTAATATCCAGGCTTTAAAACCCGGCCACTTTATATAATTTGAGGGGGTTTGGGTTATTTTCTATTATTACTCTTTTCTCTATTATTATTAATATCTCATATACTATAATAGGTTATATAACTATAATAAATATAGTTACTATATATTCTATACTACTTTTCTCTAGGAATTCTTAAGTACTTCTTAAAAATGCCTTAACTATTTTAGTAAATAGTATAAGAAGTACGGATATTAACTTGGCTACTATATTACTTAGTATAGATTATATAAAGTATAAAGAAGTAACTTATACTTATTAAGTCAAGATTATATTAATAATCTCAGGAAGAAGCGGGATATTAAAGATATTAGAAGTATAGGGACCCTTAATTATAATATCTAAAAAGGCAAGATTAGTAATATTAAAGGTATTTTGCTATTAAGGGCTACTAGTAATAATAGATAGCTCTAGTTTATTACTTCTTATATAAAAGAAGTAATATACGTTATTATAGCTATTAAGACAAGTTCAGATTACTAGATCTTACTAAGCTTAAGCTACTATCTTAATTATTATATATATATATATATGGGTATATAAGTAGGTAAAATAGAGAGTATAGTAATACATACTAAGTTTTAGCCAAAATAGACAAAACCGCGATTTTTCGCATTCCCGTCTATTTATTCTTTTATCCAGAATATTAATTATACTACTATAATATATGCCTTTATATAATATTAATAGTAATTAATACGGTAGAAGCCCTGAGCTTACTTCTTACTAAAGGAAAAGGATTAAGGGCGCTTGTATTACCGGTATATTACCGTATAAAATCGAGCTATTAATAAAGTACTTATACGGTACTATTAGGGGTATACTTATTCTTGAAACCCTATATACTAATAGCTTCTCTATGTCTCGTAAAGGCCGTCCTCTTCTCTATAGTAATCGAGATCATTAAATAATACTCAAGAACCTCCGCTCTTATCCAAAGTTAATATTCCAGTAATATTATAAGGATATAGGCCTTATAATAAGTAATACCTATATTAAGAACCTTATATATACAAATAATCTTTATTACTAGTATATAAAGAAAAGGCCAGAGCTTAAGCCTATATATACTATTATAAGGCTTCTCTAGTACAAAGTTCGGAGGTATTAGGATATCGAGTAATAGAGGATATACTAGTAAAGTAACGAGTATTCTATAGAGCGGGATAGTAGGATTAAGCAAAAGTGGTATTAGGGTATACCGGAAGATAAATAGAAGCCCGAGATAGTTATAACTTATAAGGCTAGAAAGCAGATATATATAATAGTTTGGGTATCCTTTTGGGGTAAAGGGAAGAGGTATTCTCTCTTTATTCTATTCCGGGACTTTGAATCGGCCAAGTTTGGGTATACCGCAAACTCCTATATTAAAGTCCTTGAGAATAGGCTCCTAGATAGCTACTATAACGGCCTTATTTTTATATAAGATAATACCCCGATCCATATAGTAAAGAAGGTCAAGTAATAGTTTAAAGAGAATAGTATAGATACTACCAATTAGCCTCCCTACTCCCCCGACCTTAACCCGATCGAGTATATATAATAGGTACTTAAAAAGATAATATAAAAGATATTTCCTAATCTAATATCTGCTATGGGAAAGTCGGAGGAGGATCGGAAGAAGCTAGAGGAGGTATTAAAGAAAGCCTGGGAAGCTCTCCCTAATAGTTTTTTTAATTAACTAGTAAAGAGTATACCGGCCCGGATTAAGGCCTATATTATGGCAGATAGGTAGTATATGAAGTATTAGGGGAGGCAGATTAATATTTTAAGTTAGCAGGATTATATATATACCCTTTATAATAATTTTTATTAATTTTGTATTAGAATAGGCCAGTTTTTAATATAGTAGTTAATAATTATATGAGTGGGTTTCTGGCTATTAAAATCGCGATTCTCGCTTAAGGCTTAAACTTAAAGTCTAGTACTATATATGGAAAGTATATATAAATAAGAGAGAGGATTAGGAGCTAAGAGCTTATTTTAAAGGTATCTGGATTATCGAAAATTAAAAATGGGAGTATAAATAACTTAGATTAAGCTATATTATATTATATAAAGCTATAATTCACGTAGTTATTTAGTATAGTTCAGATAATAGTACCAAAATTAGCTAGGGCCTTAGAAATAGGGC
This sequence comes from Hyaloscypha bicolor E, assembly GCF_002865645.1. Classification (NCBI taxonomy): domain Eukaryota; kingdom Fungi; phylum Ascomycota; class Leotiomycetes; order Helotiales; family Hyaloscyphaceae; genus Hyaloscypha; species Hyaloscypha bicolor. Next base: position 53,072 of record NW_020194539.1, on the reverse strand, counting down.
AAAGTATTACTAAGAATTAATACGGTATTAATAGTATTAATACCTTATAATTCTGGCATTGATACGTATTAATACCGGAAATTAGATATTTCTGCCAAGCCTAATTATACCATATTATATCTCTAATTCACTCCCTAATTCCTGGTATGCTAAGCTATAATGCTGCACTCATTTGCGACTAGACTAAAGGGATCTAAAATAGGACCCTATAAGAATCTTTAAAACGTTTTCTAATTTTTAACTTGCAATAATAGTTGTTGCAGAGAAGTTAAAACAGGCCCTTTGCTCACTAGTTCACGCTCCTACTCATTGTAGCTCGGCTCTGGGACTCACTTGCTTAGACTAGATCAGGTTTACTCACCTAGCTCAAATCAAATAGCAATACTCAAGTCTTAGGACAGAAATGGAAAATGCTCATTTCAGTATCCTAGTATAAAATTACTTATAAGGAGGAGAAAAGGGGGCCAAAATTCGTTCATATACCAATACCAAAACGTTGCACTTCTATACCTTTCTTCGATTCCAAGCTCAGCAAGTAAGAGGAAGGTGGAGATTTCTATGGAACGGAAACCTCCTGAGCTTAATCGTAACTTTGGCCACGCGCCAAGGAGTACCATTCCTTTCTTCAAAAATCTCTTTTCCTTTCCCATCAAACTCTTCACAACTTGCCACTCCCAACAATCCTATCCTCCTCAATTCCAACTAGTAATTATACAAGTTGAGTCTCCTTTTAGCTGTGCAGCGGTGAAGTCTGGAAATGGCCTCGCTATTTGGGGAGTGAGTTCAAAGTCAGGACGGGAGAGTGCTATACGGAGGCGGCTTTGACTGGAGGAGAGGGTTAGTGTTTGGGGTAGAAGGAGGGCTATGGTAGATGCGTGTGGAGGGTAAGTGAAGAGGGTGATTTGACTCATGCTCATGCGGGTATTTATGCGCGAAGAAAGATTAGCTTAGAAGGGATTGGTATAAGCGTTTAGTAAAGCCGGTAGGGTTGCGAGTGGAGGGATTTTAGTGTACAGGGGGTAGACACTAGCATCGATGGGTTAAGGGGAGTTGGAAAATGCGGTTTGGACTTGACGATCAAAATTGTCGAGTCCGATTCATAACTTTAATGCAGCACTTCTTCACTAAGTCGGACTCGGGCCCGAATAATAATTTATGATTTAGGAGAGGTTCTCCTCGAATTTGGACCCCTTTCACCTCAGAGTCGGAATCTAACCTGAGTTCGATTTATCTCCGGGCAATCTTGTTGACGAGGGGGTTTTAGTTGAACCATAGTATCGCTTAAGGAAGCGAGGCAGCTAGCCGAGCAAATGAATAGGTTTTGTGGCCATTATATTTTAGGCATATGCTTTCCTTATACTCTGCATATATATAGGCTATAAGCTATACGGGCTGGGAAGGTTCGGGTTAGTCCCGAGCTTGCGAGGGGGCTTAGGGTCGGGGGTTAGGGTCTGGGTTAGTCCGGGGGGTTAGGGGGCGGTGAGAGCCCCCCGCATTGGGATATATTAAAGCGTAAAGGCTCTACGGGTTAGGGTTAGCATATGCTAGGCATATGGATTCCATATGCCGAGCATATATTACGGATAGTAATAAAGTAGGGTGATTTCTAGCTTGCTTGTATGCTTCTTAGTAGTAAAGTAAAGTATATGCTAAGCATATGGGTTTAATTTACCGAGCATATGCTTGAGTAATAATAATAATAAAGCAAGATGTATTCTAACTTACTTATATGCTGCTCCTTAGTAGTAAAGGTAAAGCATATGCTAGGAGTATGCCTGGCGGGCCGTCGGGAGGAGGTCGGGGTTGGATGGAGGGTGTGAACGAGGACTGGTATCTATATATCATTAAAGATAGTGAGTACAGTGTGGTTTTTGGTGAGGGAAGTTGAACCATATTATGGAAAATACAAGGGTATTCTCGCTACTGATAATATGGTTCAACTTAAGCGATACTATGGTTCAGCTACTGGCTCGTTGACGAGATTGAGGATTTCGATGTGTCAGGGTTGAAGCTTCTTGGCTTACTTCGTATACGGAAACATAGTCACACTGAGCTATAATTAAATTCTCGGAGAACTTTAGGCCTCTGTCTTGATCAAGTATACAGCGTTGAATCTGGTGTCAGAGAACAGGCCAAGTCCACACAGGGGGGGGATAGGGCAGTCTCAGGTTACACAGCGCTAAGCCCATTTGCATAACCCTTCATGTTACCTCATCAGGAAGCTTCTCTTATTTCTTTGGCTTTTTGGAAAGAAAATCAGTGTGCCCCTGCCAACCCCTGCAACACCCCTGTTTTGCTCGCGTAGCATTCCTAAAACATGGGTTGTACGCCCAAAGGGGAAATGACAGGAGGGCAACTCTGATTAGAATGCATAAGCACCCTCTCTGGGTAAACCCTAGAACGGGTGCTTATGCAATTGAGAATTGAATTCCCTTCTAGCCCCCTTCCCCCGCACTTCGCAAGCTAATTTTTATAATTTTATCGTAAAATAAGGCTTTCTTTTTCGGCTATTCTTTAGCCCACGGTACGCGCATAAAAGGTGGGCAAGACGCACGTCCCTCTGTCCCTTACTTGTAATCGCTTAGGAAGTATATCCTCAAGGATATACGTGCGCTTTCTGTACTTTGTTAAAAATCAGGGGCTATATACCATATGTCCCACTTTTAAGTGGAGTCGTAATTCCAGAGTTTTAAGGAAGCTGAGCTTCCAAAGAAAAATACCACAATCAAGCTTCAATTCAATACACTTAAGGTATACGTGTGTATACGCTCCTGTGAGGCGCCAAAGGCGCCGAACGGGGTGCCCCTAGCCTATTAAGGTCCTAATATTAGTAGAGAAATAAGCTTTAGAACTCCCAGAACTAGCGCTCTGTCTAGTTTCCCGATAATAATTCAACGTATTGCATTTTTACTCTGCTCTCTGGTCGATTGGCTGGGCTGCCGACCTGCATACAGCTCCTGCAGGGCGGCTCACGGAAGACTATTCCCAAGGCTGCAGCTGCGCCCAGAAACAACATCACAAATGCCTCCTCCCGTCTTCTACCAACATCACCAGTCTCACCATCTTTGCTCACCGCAATCTTCGGCTCCCAACACCCACTTCTTGTATACACGGTTCCGCAGCAACAGCGCCCACCGCAATGGATCCCTTGACAGCACTTGGCCTTGCCGCGAATATCATACAATTGGTAGACTACAGCACGAAGGTTATCAATGGAGCACGAGAAATCTATAGCTCGGCCTCTGGTATGACCGAAGAACACAGGAGCCTCCAATCTATCGTGATCCAAATGAAGGAGCTCTCCTCGAAGCTCCTTCCTACCACGGGCACCCCAAGAAGCGACGATGAAAAGGCTGTGAGTCGCGTCGCAGCCGAATGCAACATCATATCAGACCAGATCCTCGAACTGCTAGGCAAGATCAATCCCAAGAATTCTAAATCAAAACATCAAGTTGCTCTGGCGGCTGTGAAGAATAAGTTTCGCGAGAAGGAAAGGTCGGAGCTGGAGCAGAGGCTCGTCAATTGCCGCAGTCAACTTGAGCTGCATCTCAACGTTTTAACAAGGTTACACTCCCTCGTTCCATGTCAAGTGGAGACTAACATCTCTGTAGTTCGGACACAAAGGCTCGGTTGAAGGCTCTAGTCAGCACCTCCGATGGAGCTGGCGTCAAACTTGAACAACTCCAGACCCACATCGAAGCACTTCAAAAAGGGGTTACGGTTATTTCCATCGCCACGAAGTTCAAACGCAGCTCCGGGAGCTGTTGGACATCTCGGAAGATGCATGTCAAACCATTGTACAACAGCGGATTCTGAACAGCCTGGCTTTCGAGGGCATGCATGGAAGGTTTGAGGCTGTAGACGATGCTCACTACAAGACTTTTGAATGGATTTTCGAATCTGACGGCGGTGAAGACTATGAAAGCAATGAGAGTGATAAAATCAATGAAGACAGTGATAGCGATGAGGGCGATGACCTTAGACGATCTAGTTCAGAGTTATTCAAGCACTGGCTGTCTTTGGGACGAGATATCTTCCACATTTCTGGCAAATTAGGGTCAGGGAAATCAACTTTGATGAAGTTTCTATGTGAGCATGACCGAACCAGGGGAGGGCTGCAACAATGGGCAAGTACGTTTACTTATGCTATCGGACCAGATGGCCGCTACAAATGTCCCCTCCTCTTCCATTATTCTGATTGATCTAACAAACTCTAGGTGATCGGAAGCTTGTCTTTGCCAGCTTTTTCTTCTGGAAGCCAGGCACTCTACTGCAAAAATCTCTAAGTGGTCTCTATCGGTCCCTCCTTCATGACGTGTTGAACTCGTGTCCTGAACTCATACCTATGTTGCTACTGGATCAATGGAACGAAGCAAAGTCAATGCCATGGCAAGTTCAAACCCAACTTCAACTTGGAACTAAGGATATCAAGGCAGCTTTCACTAGATTAAGAGAAAATCAAAACCTGTACGAAAAGCATTGTTTCTGCTACTTCATCGACGGCCTTGACGAATACGAGGAAACACGTTCAGAAGACTACACAGAAATCGTCAAAATCCTTTCGGATTGGACGAAAAAATCCCGAGGCAATGTGAAACTCTGCGTATCTAGCAGGGAATATAATGTTTTTCTCAATGCCTTTTCTAGTGAGAGAAGGATTCGGCTTCAAGACCTCACCAGGAGAGATATGGAGCGCTACGTGCGAGAGAAGCTACAAATCGATAAAAGAGAAGATTCCGAAACACTCATCCAAGCAATCGTTGACAAAGGGGATGGTATTTTCCTCTGGGTAGCTTTGGTAGTCAAAACACTTCGGGACCGTCTGGAAGCTAGTCATGAGCTCCTCGTACTTAAAAGCGAGCTCGACTCGCTGCCTGATGAATTAGAAGGTTTATTTACACACCTCCTCCGGTCATTGGACAAATCAGCTCGCAAAAGAACTTATCAGTTGTTTGCAGTGATTACAGAAGGAAATCCATGTGCCACGGGTTATTTGTCGCCGTTGGCATGTTCCTTTCTGGAGAATTATTATGAGAACAAGGCTTTTGCTATGGTACCAGATTTCCCTTACTACATCACGGAAGCGGCAGCTAGAAACGAGAGAGCAGTTCTGGCGTACAAAAGTATCAACGGGTATTGCAGAGGCCTCTTAGAATTTAAGAGGAACAACCCTGGAGATGAGACACCCTGTCTTACATTTATTCATCGCTCTATCCCCGAATTTCTGTCAACGACAAACATCGAAGATGACATGAACCTGTTAAGGATTTTATCGCTGTGGAAGCGATTTCTCAGCTCCTGCTTGCTGAAATACGGTCAGCGGCTCCCCGCAGCATTCAGAGAAGAAAAATGAGCCTTACCATGTGCCGGATAGTAAAAATGAGATACGACAGCAAGATCGAAAGACAGCCATTCCTTTTCCTCGAATATCTCTCCTCTGCTATCACGCTCCACGAAGTGCCAGAGGATCCTAGAGCCCTAAATTTCCCAGGGTTGCTTCGTGTAGATGATATAGGGAACCTGGTAATTGGATCTATCCCTTCTGGTATTCATTCTTCTCGATACATTACATCCCCACTCTATGCTTCGGCAGTTCGTGGAGATTACAAATACGTGATATGGAAGATGAAGCATGGAAAGAACACTCTTAGCTCCGATTACCAAATTGCGGTCCTACTGTGCTGTATTTATTATAGCCAATATTACGGCAGCTCTTACAAGTCATTCGAGCCTCTAGATCTTCTCTTGCAGCGAGGCCTTTCTCCTCAAGCTATGATCCATAAGGGTTGTGCCACAAATTCTTTAGCAAACCTGGATGAAATGACCTTTTGGGTACATTTCATTCTCAGAAGTCTTCAATTTCGACTCTATAATAGTGAATCGGAGCAACGAAGGGCGTTCGGCAAAACGCTCGAAACATTTTTCCAATACGGGGCAGATCCGCGCCTATCTTTTCTGATCCACGAAGGGGCCAATAAAAGAGACTATATCCATGCGGAATATGTTGGAAGATGTCTCAAAGGCTCCCGCCTAAATCCAGAGGATGGACTCAACGCAAGCTTTTATATCCGTGAGGGTTCATATGACTTCATTGCCCAGAAAGGAAGGAAAGTCTCGCTTCGAGAACTAATAGAGTTCTGGGACTTCGAGAACCAGGACGCTATTCTACAATTACTTGATAGGAATCTCGAGGAACTGGAACGGGAAAGCCGGGGAGAGAGCCGAATCACGATGATTGAGGAATCGGTCACGTCAGAAGATTTGGGTAATCAGTATGAACTCACTAACGAATTTTTATCGGAACCAGTTTTGAAAAAGGAAGAGGAAATTTTGATGGCATTACTGTCCGATTTAAAGGTATTTGGTGCTTGGCTTGAAGCTGTACCGTGGAGCCATTGTATTGTATCTGTTCTGGGTACGTGTCCTCTTCCCATGAAATTGCTGTTTGAGAAGAGTTGCTAATTTTTGGTATAGTACTTATGGTGACTATCTTGATAGCATGCCTATTGCGAACTTTCAATGGTGGTCAACTCTTTAAGAAAGTCTCACACACTTTTTGAAATTGGCAGCCTAAGTTGGCGACATCTAGGATATGACTTTTGAGGACAGCAAGCAATAGGGGCTTTCTAAGAATCTCCTTCGTTATTTCAACTAAAATGAACGTTTTAAAGCAGGTACTGTGGGAAATACTAGAGTTCCTTCTTGGATTTGAGACAATGACATCTGTCTCTACTTTTTCACTCAAATGAATGGAATTTTATATCAGGCCATTGTATACTCTTCAGCCACAAACTAATCAAATGCCAGTTCATTGACTGAATCCAGGCTAATATTCCGGGATGACTCACCAGTCTTCATTGAGCCCTATGCATGTCAATCGTCACATCATCTATCTCCCCACCTCTTAAATCACAACCTCCCGCTGTCCCACAAGATCATCATGTCCCACAAGATCACCATGTCCCAACCACCAACTTTCTCTCTCGTTCCAGTAGAGCGTCAAGATATTCCCCAGCTAGCACAAATCTAGACCCTCGTCACCCTCCTCGACAACGCCCTAAAACTCAACTACCCCACTCCCACCCTCTGCACGCAATCCATAACCACCCTCCTACAAACTCAGCTCGGGGACCCCGCATGGCTTCACATCAAAGCCGTCGACAAAGAAACTAACACCATAGCAGCATGGGCAAGCTGGGTCACAGTTTCTGAGACTGTAAAAGTGGGGGAAGAGTATGCTAAAAGGTTGGATGGCTACGTGCAGCAAGAAGTAGATAAGATGTTAGTGGAGTGGACGAAAGGGGAGAGGTATATGAGATGTAAGGCTTGCTTTGTGTTGCCTGAGTTTCAGGGACAGGGGATGGGGAAGGCGTTGGTGGGGTGCGAGAATGATATTGCGGATAGAAAGCGTTTGCCCATTTTTTTGTTGGCTAGTCCTGTTGTAAGTGCTATTTTTTGAATTGATTGATATTAGATATAAGGGGTGAGAGATGTTGATATTGGTAAAATAGGGATTTCCGCTTTATCGGAAGTATGGGTTTCAGACTCTACAAGATTTGGATATTGATCTGAGGGAGTGGGTTAAGGAGGACTCGGACCACAAGGTGTATGGGAATTATCGGTTTCGGTTTATGGTTAAATTGCCCTCAGTGCGTTGACCCCTTTGAGATCGAGAATCCTGGCTTGAAACATGTTTTCAGACAATTTTTTCCCCCCAAAAAAGGTGATTCACGGAAGATCATTCGAATCCTGCGGGAGAGGCTCCCTTCGTCGACGCTCTACAATGTTCTGAAGATCGTGGGCCCCTTCTCGAAAACTCTTGTTACGGAAAGGCTGAGAAACGTTGATCATTCAATGGGGTCTGGTCTCAACGCGGACCGAAGAGTTTCCCATTCTTCGCACTCTCTGGAAGGCTTGATCTTTTGGACTGACAATAGATTTTTGGGCATCGTTCCACCAGGAATGAGCGTAGGAGGCTTCCTTCACCGTATCGACGATTCAAGCATTGTGCTTGTAGTTCGTCTAGACTGGAGCACGAACCCGATTTCAGGATCGCCCTCATTCGCACAGTACCATCAGGGTTCGAAACCGTTTTCTCTATTGCCGAGCAGCGTGAAAATCGTTCCTTACAAGTACCACCTCGACCACCAGCTGCAGATTTCAAATTTGAGATGCAAGTTTTCCAGCTATTTGGCGGTGAACTAATAGTATTAAGGTTTAATTATAAATCGAGAATTAATTATATATATTACTTGCTATTATTATTAGTAATAAATATACTTTAATATTAACTATTTATTATTTACAAAGTTTAAAGAAGTTAATATACTAAAAATTACTCGGTTATTATAGTAATTTAGCGCTTTTTAATAAGCTTTGCCTAATTTTAATTATTTCCAGAAATTATAATTTTATATTTCCCTTATTAATAATACTATAAAAATTATAAAAATTATTAAAATAACTATAACCCTTTATAAATCAATTAAAATACTTTACCTAAAAATAGATCTAAATCTAATCCGAACTTATATTATTAGCTAGATATAGGCCTACTATATAACTAAAGAAATCGCCTAAAATATTAAAACTATCTTTAGTTAGATAGTTTTAAAAAAACAATTTATTAATAATTATAATTCTAAAATATTTATAAATATATAATTATTTAAGATATATTAAATCTATATATTCAGATTACTATATTATTTAGAATAAGTTATATTAATAATAAGATAGTTATTAAGCTTTAATATTACAAATATAATATTAATATATTTATAGAAGAAAATTAAGCTTCTATAGTAAATAAATATATTTAAAGAAAGAAAAAGAAAAGTTTAATTATTTAATTATTTAAAATTCTATAAAAAGAGCTTAATAATAGCTAAATTAAAAGCTATAGGCAAAGGCTTTTATATAACTATTTCCGAAAAAATAGCTAATTAATTATTTAATATCTTTTTTTTCTTTTATTTTTTATTAATTTCTTATAATTTAATTAATTAGATTCTATATAAAGATATCCTATTTATAATATTATATATTCTTAATTCCGAAACTATTATTTAATAAATAAATAAAAAATAATTAAATAAGGAAAAATATATTATATCTGACCCAAATTATATTTAGTTAATTAATAAATATAATAAGCTATTTCCGTTTAATATTAATATTTATATATATATTAATATTTATTCTCGGATTATTATTTGGATTTATATTAGTATATTAAATTATATATCTTATTTAATAATATAATAATATCTTATAACTTATATCTAATTAGATTATATTTCTATATATTTTTTAGGCTAATAAAAGTAATAAGCTTTCTCTTATTATAAAGATATACTTTTATTTCTTTTATTTTTTATATCTAAAACTATTTCTATTTCAAGAAAAGTACTAAGAATTAGTATATTAAATTCTAATAATAGGAACTAGAGATTTCCTAATTATTTTAGTAATATATAAATTAGGCTTTCTTATATTACTTATTATATTACTTTTTTTTAATTAAAGCTATTTGAAATCTTATTCTAGTATATATATATAATTTAGCTAATATTTATTTATAAAATTATTTTATAGAACTAGTAAATAAAAAATAATATAATTTTTGGAACTTATAAAATTAGATTATATTATTAGTATTTTATATCTAGAATTAGAAATAAGGTCTTTAAATATACTAATTTATAAAATATATATATAATTAAAATAAATCCTATATACTAAAATTATATTTTAAGAAAGCTTTTCTTTTTTTATTAATATCCGAAATAAGAAATTAAATAATATAATTAATCTATAAATATAAATTTCTATAATAGAATTCTTAAGAATTATAAATATTAAAATAAGATTTATATATATTTTTTTTAGTTATTTAGCTTATTTTATATACTAATTTTTATAAATCTTAATAAATACTTTTTATTAGTAATACTTAATTAGTATTACTAAGCCTTATTTTCTTATAATATTAATTTTAATATTTTAAAGCTTTTAAATATTAGAATAAATAATAATACTTTTTTATATATTTATATATATTATAGTATTTCTAGTTTTAGCTAAATTAGTTATTTTATATAAGAAATATAAAATAGCTATTATAAAAGAAAGTATTCTAAATAAAATCTTTTAATCTAATTTTAATTTCCGAGCTTAGATATTATAAAATAATTAGATTTTCTAACTTATAATATTACTAATTCTCCTAAAAGGCTTTTTTTATATTAGAGATAATAGCTTGAATTATAAATAATTTTAGAAAGAATTAGTTAGTTTAGATATATAAAATATATATTTTCTTTTCTAATTTCTTTATTATTTATTTATAGGAATTACTTTCTAGCTATTTATATAACTAATTCTATATTTCATATTCTTTAATTTCTTTTAAAATTTTAATTATAATATCTAAACTAACTTTAATTAATTTTTTGAAATATATAACTTTATAATAAAATATTTATCTAAATATAACCTAAAATCCTAAAAAATACTTTTATAGATTTACTATTAAGTTTTATAATTAATATTATATTTATAGACCTAATAATACTAAATCTAGTTTATAAGCCTCTATTTTTATTATTTGTTTTATTATTTCTATATAATCTAGTATTAGCTAACTTCTTATAATATCTAGTAATATTTTAGCTTTTTTTAAAAAAAATTTAGCTAGCTTATTTCTAATACTTATATCTTTTAATAACTACTTTTTAGATCTATTTTAATAAATAGCTTTTAATAAGTTCTAATATTTTTTTTTTTTGGATTTTATATTCTTGAAAATAGAACTAATTTTATTAATAATTACTTTTCTAATATAATAGAATCTTAAATAATTTAGAATACTAGATATTAAAATAATCTAATTACTATAATATATAATTTTTTTTATATTAGATAATTTTCTATTTCTTAATATATAAATAATTTTATAAAGCTATTTTTTATTATTTCTATAATTATTAGTATAGCTATTTCTTTGGGAGTTATATATATAGTTACGGGATACGGGACACGGGATATAGGCAATGAGATATGAGTAATGGGATATAGAATACGGGATATAGTTATGTAACCTCGCGTCCAATTAGTGACTCGACTAGTAAACTAGACTCCTTTAGGCTTAGTAGATTTAGGGATCATATATTAATACTATAATACTATAATTCTTACTTCTGGATAATAATAACTTTACTAACCTTATGCAAATAGTACTTCCATGCCTATATAATAGTATTATGCATTACTAGTAAACCAATACTAATTAGTTTATATATATAGATCAGATAGTAAGAAGGATTAAGCTGCACTTGCTAAGGCCTGACTAAGCTATATTAAAGGAGGGAAATAATAGTCGCCTTTGCCTATAATTCGGTTCTATAGGGAGGAAAGATACTAATTCTTGCCAATTACCAAACGGTTAACTATTTGACTATCTAATTGTCTTATAAAACTACTTTCTTTACGAAAAATCACTCTCTTTGCAACTACCTGAATACCTGGGGCTCTTGAGCTTCAGAACCATTAAGTCCTCCCGGAATCTCGATATTTCACTCCTTGAATTTCACTTCCTAAATTTCTCGTTATGGGCGAAATTTTACCTCGAATATGATAACTCCCACCTACCTACCTTACGAACCACCCTCCTTTTTACGAATCTACTCTCCTTATAAATCACTATACCTTGAACTAAGTACAAGCCCACAGAATATATAATAGCGGAATTCACTATAGCAGACGATTCCTTTATCGGATCTGTCTAATCCGATTACTTCATACCCGTAGGAACTAATAATTTCAAGGAAATAGTAATGAAATAGAGACATGGAATTAATCTAGATACCGCTATAGTATATGAGATATTTGAGTTCTTGGATACTGTAATACGGCAGGCCGTACTCGTCAAAAATCATGTTGTTTTGGCGGTTTTGGCGGTTTAGGTTACATGGCAAAGGCTACAGCCTTTTATATATAACTTGCAGAAATCATATAAGAAAGCTGGTTTTTCTATAGACTTAGAGAATAATTCTTTATAAGTATTTAATTAATTAAGCTTTTATATATTATATACTATTTATACTTTACTATTTATGCTTTTAATTTATTATTTTACTATTAAGTTACATTTTATATTCTAGTATACTTTATATAAGTTTTTGTCTTATTATAGTTTCCTTCTTATATATTTTATAATAAGTAATATAGGGAGAATAGAAACTTTATAGTTAAGGTAATACTTTTATAAAATTCTAAGAGATATCTATAAAGCGAATTATTAGTTTAGTAAGTTAGAGAAGAAAAGGGCTATTATAATACCTTGAGCCTAAGGCTAAAATATTAAGAATATATAAGTATTAATTTTAATATTTTATATTAATTTCTAATATATTTAGTAATTTAGATACGAGTTAGCTATAAGATATAATTACTAGTATAATATATAGGAATAATAGAAATAGAGGCTAATTATAAAAAAAAAGAAGTAGAGAAAATAAAATAAGAAAAATTATACTAAGATAATATAAGTTAGATCTTAGTTAGAAACAGACTTTAATACTCGGAAATAAAGTTATATTATTAATTTATATATTATTTTTAGTTATAATAAAGACTGAAATAGAAGTAGTATTAGTTTTAGTAAAAAAGCTTATTTCTAAGTCTAAAAAAAATATCTAAAAGAGGAAATATTCTTAATTTTAAGTAAAATAGTAAATAGGAATTAGAAATAAGAATTAAAAAGAAATCAGAAATAAGAAATTATATAGATAAACTAAAGAAGCTTCTAGAAAAAGAAATAGATATTAAATAAAGAAATAAAAGAGAATTTAGAAAAGTTAGAAAAATTAGTAAAATTATATTTATTATTTTTATTATTACTTTTAATAATATTAATAAATATATCTAGTTTAGTAAAATTAAGGGAAAATACTATAGATATTAAACTAAAGAAATAGAAAAGAAAGTATAAGTAATAGAAATAAGACTAGAAAAGCTATTACCTTATTATTACTAATACTAAAACTCAAATCTTAATTATATTTATTATTATTAACTAGTTTCTTTCTAATTCTGGCTTTTAAACTAAAAGATATACTTAAATAGGAAATTAGTTCTTTAGGAACCTTATTAATAAAAGTCTCAGGTATAGAAACTCTATAATTAATTATAAAAGAAATTATTAAGATTAATATAATTAAGAATAAATATATACTAGTGCCGGGTTTAAACCTGCTATTTATAAAAGCTTCTGAAATACTATAGTTTTAGGGAAGTAATATTTCTATATTCTTAAAATAATATATAAATATATATAAGAACTATTATATTTCTAATAATACTAAAAGAAAGAGAATTATCTATTATATTTTTCTTATTTATAAGAATTAGATTAAGGCTATACCGGAATACTATACTAATAATCTAGAAGATTACTAGAAAACCAAGTTCTTTAAGGCCTTACTAAAAGAATTCCGAGAATATAACTAGGAAATACTTAAAATTAGCTATAACTTTCTTAATTAGATTATTATATAAGCCCAGAATAAAGAAATTTCTTCTAAATCTTATATTAATATATTTAATAAAATATTAAAAAAATTACTAAAAAGAAAAGAAATAAATAAAATTATTTATTCTAGTAAAAGATTATATTCTTAAGAATATAAATTTTAAACCTATAGATATTTCTATTTATAAATATAATAAGATATATAAGAAAGTAATAATATTTTATTAGTATAAAGAAAAGAAATACTATTTTAATATTATTAATAACTCAGATATATTTAGATTTAGATAAGAATACTTAAATATAATAATTTATAATATAGTTCCTAAACCAGAAAATAATTATTCTTTATTAGTTTCTTTTATTATACTTTTTAAAATTGCTATAAATATAGGTAAGAAAAGAATCTAGCCTATAACTAATTATATGAAATTTACTAAAAGTAGTAAACCTAAAGAAAATAATATTAACTAATTAGTAAAAAGTCTAGAAAAACTATTTATTACTATTATAATTTAAAAGAACTTATAGAAATAACTTAATATAGCTACTATTATAATTCGAGAGAATATTCATAGTCTACTTATATAGCCTAGCTAATTATAGCAAGTATAATAGTATTAATAGCCTAGTAGGAATAATTCGGGTTTTTAGGAAAAATATACTAGAAGTTATAATAGAAATTATAAAGAATACTATAGTAGCTATAATAATTAAGCTAGAATAAGTAAAGAGTCTAGATAACTATATTTTAGAAAAAGCTAGTCTTAAGTATAATTAGAAAATACTACTTAAGTTAATATAGCCTATAGTATAGATCTAGAACTAAAAGAGCGAATTTGCTATAGGTATTATAATAGAAATAAGAATAATAATATTAATTCAAAATATATTTATATTTCTTAGTTTTATTATTTACTAATAAAAGAACTTATAAATTATAAATATACTTACTAATTTAATAGAAAATAATATAAAGAACTATTTAAAACTAGATAAGAAAGTTTTTTCTTTTTCCTTACTAGTAAGTACTAGTAATTTAACTAAATTATTTCCTAAGTTTAAAAAGAAGAATTTAATTATAACTTAAATACTTAACCTAAAAATATTTAGAGATTAATAAGAAATACCTAGTTTACTAAGTAAGAAAAAGAAAAGAGAACTAGCTAACCGGAATTTATATATAGAAGTAAGTAAATTATATCTAGGAAATCTAAATAGCTACTTTACCTTAAAGGAAATTATATTAGAATTACTAATACTTTAGATTCTGGAATTAATAAATAATATTAAGATTTGGCTATAAATAGTATTTCTATTAATACTATAATAAGTTCCTTATTAAAAAGAAAAAGAAAAGAAATAGAAATAGCTAAAGAAGTTTTCTAAAAATAAGCTAGAGTAAAAGAAAAGCTATCTTATATAAGAGGCTAAAAGAATACTATTTCAAGAAATAATAAATAAGAAAATAGCCTAGCTAAGAATATAAATATTAATAGTTCTAGAAATAAATAAAACAAATTAGGAACTTAGTATATTCTTAATTATAATAAGTATAAGACTCTTAAAATTAATAATATTCTAATAAGATTACTAAAGAAAGTAACTATTTTATTCCCAAAAACTTAGAAAGAAATAAGAATATTTATTAATGCCTTAAAAATACTAGATCTAATTACTATATTTTAGAATTAATAAATCAGGAATAATACTTCTTATCTTATTATTTTATAAATAAGAAATACTATTATATTAAGTATAATTAGATATACTAGAAGATCTATAGAACTAGTAGCTATAGCTTATATAATAGATAAAATATTTAAAGAATTAGAAATACTAGTTTAGATATCTAATACTAATAGAATTATTTAATTTAAAGGCAATAGTATTAATATTCGAATATTACTAGCTTATAAATATATTATATAATCTTTATATCTTTAATTTATATTTCGAGAACCTTAAAGAAGTATTAAATATAAAGAAATAATTAATACTAGAACCAAAATTAATATTTTCTCCGAAAAAATCTCTAGAAATATTAGTAAAATAGTATATAATACTATAGATTATTAAATATTTACTATTACTAAGGTAGAATTTGGATTTATAAGAATAATAAAGCTTAGAGCTAAGATTATAAATAAAGTAAAATATAAAAATATATTCTTTCTAGTTAAAAAAGCTCTAAAGATCTTGCTTAGTTAATTATTCTTAGTAAAAATAAAGATAAATATTATATATAGAAATAATAATTTATAAAATAAAAAGTTTACTAATCCTAAAAATAACTAGAATACTTATATTATTATAATTATTCTATTTTTAAAAAATGCCAGGAAATAGAAAAAAGTAATAGTTTAAAAGTACTAAGTTCTTAGAATTAAGAAATTAAGTAATATAGAGTAGGAAATAAAAAATAAAAATAAAAAATAAAGCCTAGTATTATAACTATTAGTAATATTAGAGAAAATAGGAAAATACTGGGATTTCTTATAAATTCTTTTATTTTAGATTCAGAAATTTAGAAAATTAATAATATTTTTAAAGAAAATAAAATAGAAAAGGCTCTAATTAGAATATTATTAAAAGTAGTTCCGGATTTAATAGAAAAAGAAATAAAAAGGATATTAAATAAAGATATTTCTAAAGAAAAAGTAAAGTAGTATTTTCTAATAATAAAGAAATATATTTCTAAAGCTAAAAAATATAAAACCCAAGACTAGAAAGAATTCTGAAATATATAGAAGCTTAAGAAAAATATATTAAAATACTAGATAAAAAGGTATTCTTTATATCTAACTAGAAAGAAGCTAAATAAAAAAGTTATAAATTCCGGAGATTAGATAAAAAAAAGTACTAGAGAAAATAACTATAGCTCTTAAAGAAAAAGATAATAATTATAATTTATTTCTAGTTATAGGAATATATAAAATAAAGAATAAGAAAATTTAACTAGTAAATACTAATAATAGAACTAGAAAAGGCCCTAATAAATATCTAGACTAATTTAAGGAATCTAAAGCTAGAAAATACTTATAGAAATATATTAGAAAATATAAGAACTACTTTTTATTAAGAATATTAGCTATTTTAAGAGATTTATAACTTATTTCGAAATGCCTTAAATAATTAAATATTAGTAATTAGCTTTAAGAAAAGAAACTAGCTATATTTCAAGAATTAATAATTAATTAAAAAAGTATAATTATATTCAATTAGAAAGAAATAGGGAAAGTTTATAAGAATATTAGCCTATTTATTCTAATTAAAACTATTAAGTATAAGGTCTAGTAAAAAAAGAATTTCCTATATTCTAAAGCTCTAGTACTAGTAATAATAAAAATATTATTAGAATACCTAGATTATAAAGTTCTTAAGAAATATAATAAATCTTACTAAAATCTATAGTTTTTAGTTATAAAGAAAATTACTAGAATTTATAAACTAATTAATACTACTATAAAAATAAATTTAGTAATTCTATAAAATACTAACTTACTTTTATTTACTAATAAGACCTTAGAGAAATTTACTAAATATACTTATATCTTTTTAATTAATTTCTTTTCCGGATATAATTAACTTATACTAGATACTTATAATAGAGATTTAACTATATTTATAATATTTCTAGGACTATTAAGAATAATTATACTATTTTAGGGAACTACTAATTCCGTTATATAGTTTATATAAGTTATTATAATTATTTTAGAGAATCTATTTCCTAAAATCGCTATATTATTTATTAATAATATTAGAGTTAAGAGACCTTATATAAACTATAATAAATAGCTTATTTTATTAAGTATTTAATATTTCATATTTAAATATCTTTAAAACCTAGATATAACTTTAGATAGAATTAAATAAGCTAGAGCTAGTATTAGAAAAAAATTATAGTTCTATTATAATAGTATAGTTATTATTAGCTTTATTTATAAAGTACTTAGAAGAAGCTCTTTAAGCTCAGGAATTACTAAAATCTTAAGATAGAAATATTATAATAATATAACTAAAAGCAAGATATTTATTAGAATTATTATTTATTACTATATTTGAATTAAAGGCTTTATAATTATTACTAAACCTATTTACTACTTAATAAGGAAAGATATAATATAAAACTAGAATAATAAATAAAAGCAAGCTATATAAATTCTTTAAGAAAAGCTTATTACTACTCTAATACTTTATAAGTTATATTATAATTTATTAGAAGATTAGAGAATAATTATATTAGTAATAGATATTAGCCTAGATAAATAGGGCAGAATTCTTAGTTAATATAATAATAAAAGAAAAAAGAAAGTTATATAATATAAGTTTAGAATCTAAAATAATACTAAATAGAGATATAATACTATTAAAAGAAAATACTAAGGGCTAGTAAAATATTTATAGAAAGTATAGTTCTGGTTATATAAAGTTTATTTTATTCTTAAACTAGATATTAATATACTTATTATATAGCTAAGTAAAGCGGCTATAGATCTTTCTAGAGCTCTAGTTACTTACTAGCTAATATGAATTTAATTATTTAATTTTAAAATTAAGTATATTAAAGAAATCAAATATATTACTACTAATAGATTATTAAGATATTTATAATAAAAAGATAATATTAAAGATAATAAGAATATTAATAAATAGTTAGTAATAGAGTTTAATACTATTAGAATAGTATTTATTAGATAAAAAGTTTAATTAAAGAAAGTAGTTCCGGTTTAGTTATATAATATTATTTTAAGAAATTAGATTTCTAAGATCTTTACTAAATATTTAAATAATAGTATTTAGTTATTAGAGATTAATAATTAAAGTCTTATTATATCTAGAAGCAAATTAGTAATATTAAAAAAATAATAAAATCCGGAAGTTATATAATAAAAGCCATAGCCTTTTATATATAATTTCCGGTAAAATAGTAAATAATAATACTAACTTTTATACTTTATTTAATAACTCGACTATTTTACTAGATTTCTTAAATAATAGCTATTCTAAATAATACTAGAATATTATATAATATCTTATAATACTTTCTAGACTAGAAAAAATATCTAAAGCCGAGTTTCAAAAGTTAAGTAAAAAAGCTTTAAATTATAATATAAGAAATTAATTATTATAGAAAATTATATTTAAAATATACTTATCTTAACTTATTATTAATAATTAAGAATAAAGGGAAATTATTATTAAAGAGCTATATAATAAGATTAGATATATAGGAAAAGAAAATATTTTTTACTTAATAGCTAGCTATTATTACTAGAAAAATTATTATAATTATATATAGAAGTATATTAATACTTATAAGATTTATTAGTATAAAAGTAAAAAAAGATAAGAAAAGGCTTTATATCTAATAAAAGCTATATTTCTTTTCTATTATTTTAGGATTAATATAATTAAATTACTAGACTATAAAGAATATAACTTATTAGTTATTACTAGAGATAACTTCTTAGAATAGATTAAAGCTAGACTTTTAAAGAACCTAACTAATAAGAAGATTACTAAGTTTATTTAGGAAGAAATTATTTATAAATATAGTTTATTTAGGTAGCTTAAGGTAAATAGTAAATTGGAATTTAAAGAAATAGTAATTCAGGAACTTAATAAGTTAGGAATTAATAGAATTATTATTTTGGCCTATAATTTCAAGAGAAATAATATAATTAAAAAAGATATTAACTAATTATTTAAGTACTTATTATATTTATAATAGGTAAAAAGAAGCCTTAAATAGATTTACTATTATATATTCTATTTACTAATTAAGTTACTATATATAAACTAACTAAATTTACTTTCTTTTATATAGTCTATAATAGAAAAACTATATTACTTATTAAAATATACTTTCTAATTTAGAGAATACTTAAATAAGATAAAGTCTATAATAGAGAAATACTTCTAGAAATATATATAAAGCAAATATAAATAAGAAATAAAGATATTAAAGAAGCTAGAATAAAGAAAAATAGAAAATACTAAGAGAGAAAAAAGTAATTTAATACTATTTACTAGATTTATTTAAAGCCTATTTCCGAAAAAAATCTCGTTCTTATATATAATATTAAATTAATAAATTAAAATAAGTTAAGAAATATAAAGCTATTATATTACTAGCTTAGCCTATATAAAGTAAGGTATATAAATTAACTAAAAGAATACTATATACTAAAAGAACTTAATAGTACTATATTCTAAAGAATATATACTAGGAACTAACTCAAGTAGTTTATTAAAAGAAATAGATTCTAGTACTCTCCTAAAAATAAAGTTAATAACGAGTATATATTTATAAATAAATATTTCAAGATAAATATAGAACTAGAAAAGGAAGTAGTTATAAAATACTATAAGTAAAATAGTACTTAGGAGATTAAGAAAGCTACTAGTATTATTATATATATTCTAGAATTACCGGAATTAGAAAAAGCAAAATATATTTCTTTTATAAAAGACTAGAAAGAAGTATCTAATAATAAGAGCTTTTTTTAATCTGAAATAAAGCTAGTTATTTTTAATTCTTTATATATCTTTTAATTTTTTTCTAACTATTATTTATAACCTTTAAAAAATATTATTATTAGATTATTATTCTAGAAATCAAATAAGCTTTACTATTACTTATTTCTTATTATTATCTAATTACTATTACTAGATAATATTCTTAATATAAGATTCTATTACTAGATCTTAGGAATTAAATATAAAGTATTCTTTTTAATATAAAAATAAATAGAAAATTAAAAAGTTATTTTACGAACTCTTAATTCCGAATTATAATAATAAATAATAATAATATTTAGAGATAAGAAAAGAAAAGAAAAAGAAAAGAGGCCTTTTATATATATTTTACTAAACTAGAAATCTTTTAGAAGCTTTACTTACCTTTTTAACTAGCTATTCTTATGGCTTATATTAATTTAAAGCTTAATTATAATATTTATAGATCTCGATTTTAATTTAAACTACTATTATAAGTTCTCTTATAATATTTAAATAAACTTCCTAATTAGAAATTATATATAAACGGAATAGTTAAACTAAAAGCCCTATAAGAAGAAAGAAAACCCTATTAAACCTAATAGTTATTTCTAAAAGTATTTAATAATATATAATTCTAGGAATCTCTTAAATATTAGATAAACTAGATCTATTTATTTAAAGCCTATCTTATACTAGAAAACTCACTTCTTTAATATAACTATAGCTATTCTCAAAACTTATACTAAGATTTAGTTAGTATATTATATATTTCTATTTCTATATAAAAAGAACTTTTCCTATATAAAACCCATTCCCTAATTAAAATACTATTTTATTACTAGAAACTAATTACTTCTTTAAAAAGCTAATATAATTTACTAATTCTTATTATTAATCTATTTCTTATTATTAAATATTATCTAAATAATTCTTATATTTTTAATACTAATTCGAAATACCTAATCTTTTTATATTTTATATTAACTTTAATATTAACTATTTCAAACTTAATAATAGTACTATAAACCCTATTTATACTATTTTATAATTCTTCTTTCTATATATCTTAATACCTTTAGTATTACCTTTATAAATATAGATATTACTTTAAAGTTCTAATAGACTAAATAGTTTTATATTATATAAAATCGACTTTAATAAGTATTAAATAAATATAATTAGCTTTTAGAAAAGATACGGATTAGTTTTAAAAGAAGTAATATCTTATTTTAAGTTATTTTTTAATTCTATTATTCTAATTTCTTTTCTATTAGTACTTATTTTATATTTTCCTAATATCTTTAATATACTTATATATTTTACTTTTTATATATTTCCTATATTATTTTCTTTCTTTTATATTATTTTTTGAATTAATAGAAATATTTCTAAATAAATAGGAAATTAGGATATATCTATATTATAAAATTTTTATTATTTCTTTTTATATTTTAATACTTTAAATATTATTATTATATTTATATTTCTATTATATTATTTTCTTATTTCTCTATTATTACTATTTAGTTTAATTTACCTTAATTATTTTCTTAATTATATTTCTTTAGGTATATATATTTATATTCTTTTCTATAATAAAAGCCTAATTCTATATTTTATCTTTTATAATTATTTCTAATTCATAATTATATTATCTTAAATATATCTAATTATTATACCTATTTTCCCTATTATATATATTACTATTTTAGCTTTATTCTCTTACTAGAAAGAAAGAAAAATTCGAATATATATAATACTTTTATATAATCCAAGTTTATTTTAATTTATTCTTTATTTTAGAATATACTTAAAAGAAATTCTTATAATCTCGAGAATCTTTAATTTTATAACTTATAACTATTATACTAATAATATCTTTATAACTTATTAAAAATAACAAAATAGCTAAAGTATAGATTTCTTAAGCTAGTAAAGTACAATAGCTAGTTCTTATAAGCTATAGTATTATTAAAAGCCTATAAATTAATAATATTAAAGTTTAGAGTATTAAAAAAGCTTAGGCAATTATAAAAGATTTACTAATACTAGAAAAGATAGTTATAATTACTAAATTTAATACAAATATTCTAGATAAGCTAAGCAATATATATAATAAGCTTTTAAAATAGAAAACCTTTATTAGAGATAGAACTAGACTAGAATTAATTAAAGAAAAGCTAAAGAACTACTAAGCTAATAATAGGAAATTCGAGAATATTATTAAAGGCATTTTTAAAGGCAAATAAGAGAAGCTTAATAAAATTAAAACTATAGTAAATAGTCTAGAAACTAAGAATTAGAATAGAATTATATTATATAATAAAGCTTTTAGCTAATATATTAATAATATTTATAATAACCTTAGTAAAAACATTTATAAGAAGTTATATTTTCTTTTTAAAATAAAAGCTTTAATATATGAAGCTATTTAGTTAATTAATAAAGCTATTTTAGAATATATTAAGAATAAGAAGTATTAAAATACTAATATATTTACTAAATCAGATATTACTAAGGTATTTAAATATATTAAAGCTATTTCGGAACCTAGAGAATTATAGTTTAAGCTACTATTAGCTAATAACCTTAAAGCTAGATAGTATATCTTTAATACTTCCGGAATTCTAATTAAGGAAGTTTATAATAATAAGCCTTTTCTTGCTTTTTAAGATAAGCCTAAAGAATAGGCCCTTATTATGATTTTAGCTTTAATTTAACCGAATTTAACTAAGAAAAATAGAGCTAATTTAATAGAGCCTAATAAGAAAACTACTAGTAAAGCTAGTAGAACTAGTATAACTAGATAAGAAGAATCTAGTAAGAATAAAGAATAAGCTAAGCCTAAGACTTCTAATAAATAATAGAGATCTAAGTACTAGACTAAATATAAGATTAGTAAAATAGAGGAAAGTAAAGAGAAATCTTTTATTTTAAAAAAAAATACTATTTAGAAAGATTTCTATAACTATATCTAGAACCAAGAAATAGAAAACTAAGAGTATTAAGTCTAGAGAACTTAATAAAAATATTTAGTATATTTATAAGATACTAGCTAAATAGAAGTTAATACTTACTTAGTAAAATAAGTATATTTTTAAGGAAATATATAGTAGTATTATAGAACCTATTTATAAGCGAAAATATTATAGAATTAATAATGAATTCCTTAAAGCTCCCTATATAATATATATTTAATAACTTACTAATACTTTCTTTATTAATATATAAGAGATTAAAGATATTCTAAAGCTAGTTACTAAGATCTATAAAGTTATTAAAAGCAAGAAATATATTTCTATTACTTAGGTAAATAAGAAAATATAGGATTTCTTTTTTAAGAACTAGGAAATTAAGAAATATAAATATAAATATTATATTTCTAATTAATTTTACTCTAATCTATAGCTTTAATTCAATACTATAGTTCCTATCCCTAAGTCTAATACTACTAATCTGAATACTAATAGCTATATTTATAAAAAGAATTATTTAAAGTAAATTAAGAAACTTAGTATTCGAGAGCTTTTAATAAAAGAAATAGAGATACTATAGTTTTACTTCCGAAAAAATAATATATTAATATATAGAAATCTTAGTAATAGCTATTTTATCTTAGCCTCTTAACTTTTAATAATAGATCTATTAATATGGCTCGGATTTTACGAGGTATTAAATAAGTATCCTATTTATCTAATTATTTATTCTTAGCTAGCTAGATATTTTACTTTTAGAAATATTAATTATAATTAGTATAAAGGTAATACTAAAGATCTAGCTATTACTAAAGCTTTAAATAGCGAATTCTACCTTAGTAAAGAGTATTAGAATATTAGTTATATTTTTCTTATAAATTATAAGAAGGCTATTATCTTTAATAAGAAGTTCTTTAAAGATATTAATTATTTCTCTATTTCTAATAAATTTAAGCCGGAAATAGCTAAGGAATTAGGCAAGTATCTACTAAAAATAATAGAAAAAAAGACTCCGAATATAGCCTATTTAACTAGATAAATAAATACCTTTAGCTAGATAATCTATAAGTCTGAAATTATAGGAAAGTATTAATTTTCGGATAATATATAAGTTAAAGAATAGCTTAATAATAATTTATTATTTAATAGGTCTTTTATTATAGTTCTAATAAGTCTAGTTATTATTAAAAATAGAATATATAAAAATAGAGTTTTTTATAAGGTTATTAAGGCCTTTTATCTAGAGCTTTTCCTTTTTATTAAAGATTAATTTAAAAATATAGTAAATAATATGAAATTCGAAAGAGTTATCTATTTAGAATATATTAGTACGATTTATAATATAATTTACTATAATAAGCCTCTTTAATACCTAGTAATAAAAGTAGAAATTAAGTAATAGTTAAAGGCAAATACTAATTAATATAAAGAACTATATTAAATTTAGTATAAGAATATAACTAAGTAAGTTCGGATTACCTTCAAGTAAGTTCGGAAATATAAAATAAAATTATTTAAGAGTACTCGCAGGCATTTCCGTACCCGGTTCGGGCTAGCTCGCTATACTTGCTAGTAATACTAATTCCGACATCCCAGTAACTCCGACATCGATTTTTTAGTCTATATATTAGATTAAAAAATAATTACATATCTAATAAAGATAATTTTTTTATATAATTATAGGCTATACTAGACTCTATAATTATATAATAGAATATTTTTTTATATAATTACATAGTATTATACTATAAATTAAAACGTGATTTTTAGAATTCTTTTTAGAGAGAACTCACTTAATACCAAAGCCAAAAAACACTAAAAATCGCAGGGCATTAATTATATTAATTACTAATTTAACTACCAAATTAACTACTAAATTAACTACTATACCGAAAGCCACGCGTCAAATATCGAGAAGACAGGTTAAAGAGCTTGCTAGGAGGCTCCGGAAGATGCCAAAATATAAGACGAAGCTATATTTGGAGAAGGAGGCTCGAATATAGGAGGCCCTAAAGGCATACTACAACCTATCCGAAACCGAAATTACTAGCTTGCGGATCATAGCAGGCGTATTTAATATCTCTTATATGACTTTATATGGAAGGGAACAGGGAGCAAAGCCTCTTTCGGAGAATAGAGGGCATAATACGCGCCTAAATAAGGCCCAGAAGATGAGCCTAATATGGTATATGGATATAGCTATTAAGAAGGGTTTCCCGCTTTGGTATAATATGGTTACTCGGGCTACTATACAAATTCTAGAGGCTATAGGCCTAATTAATAGAGATAATAATCGCCTGGGGAATAATTGGGCTCTTCGTTAGGTAGAAAAGCAAAGAAAGCTTGGGAAATACTATAATATATATATAAAGCCTATGGATTATTAACGGAAGGAGGCACTTACTCTAGAACTAGTCTTGGAGACGTTTATATGGCTCCAGGCTATTTTGGATAAGTACGAAATATAAATATTCGATATATATAACATTAATAAGATTGGTTTTCGTATTAGGTATATTACTAGTTTAATAGTAATTATATATAAGAATATTTGAGAGGTAAGTACTACCCGATAATTATACTTAGTACTTTATACTTCGTACTTACTAATTAATAATTATAGGTTTATATCAAAGATCTAGCCGAACGAGAGTCGATTATAGTAATAGAGTGCATTTTAGCCGGAGGTTTCGCAATTAAAGCCTTTATTATTATGCCTTACAAGGTGTTTAAAGAGAAGATATTTGATAATAATCTCTCTAATAGTACGAAAATCGCCTAGAGCGAAACAGGCTATATAGATAATAAGCTAGCTATTAGCTGGCTATGGCACTTCTATTATTAAACCAAGGGCATACGAAAAGGCAAATATTGTCTTCTCATCTTCGATGGCCACGGTAGCCATATGACTTACGAATTTATATCCATTTGCGAGCAATTGGATATAATACCCTTCTATTTACTAGCGCATTCTATACACTTCTATTAACTACTAGATATAGGCTATTTCTTATAAGAGAAGCACTGGTATAAGCGCTCTATTAAAGACAGAGTTCGTACAGGAAAAAATAACTTTATAAAGACTACGTTCCTTCAGGTATTAACTCAAATTCGTGAGAAAACCTTTACTAAAGGGAATATCTAATTATTATTTAAAAGAGCGGGCATTCACCCCCTTAATCCTGAGCCAGTTCTTAGGGCTATAAAGCTTTGTACTAAGAAGAAACTAGGCGATTAGGAGGTCAAAGGATAGCTTTATACCCTTAATAAAAACTGCCTTAATAAAGCTATTTGCATACCTGTATTAAACGAGCCCCAAGCTAGAATAGAATCTCCTAATTACTTAATATAGAAGGAATAGCCTAATACCTCCCCTAATTTTGAGCCCCTTTATTCCGATATTCCTTTAAGTAATAACGAAATAGAGCTTCCTCCGCTTAATTAAGCTCAAAATTAAAGTACTAATAATACTAATAATCTTATTTAATTCTTTTCTGAGACTAATATTACTGATTATAGCAAAGAGAACTCTGGAATTAAGGGTCTTAATTCATAATAGTATACCAAAACCGCTTTTATATAGATCTCCTATAAAGCAAAAGGGATCTTTGCATATACAGATTTTCTCGAAAGATACGAAGATACTATATTATCTCCCTCTCAAAAGCTTTCAAATAAGAAGTTCAGAAAAGGGGCCCAAATTGAGGCTAATTTGGGAGCTATTACCAAGCAGTAGTTACGGGACAAGGACGATCGAGATCTCTGGGCTAGTAATTCCCCTTTTATAAATAAAGAGGATTACGAATAATACGTTAAACCTGTTTATAGAGGCCATATAATCTTCTCTATAGAAGGTCTATATAATATTAAAGCTAGAAATAATAGGGAAGAGGAAGACGAACTCACTAGAATAAGGAAAGAGCTAGAGCTAGCCGAATGCCGGCATAAAGTAGTAGTTAAAAAGGAGGAAAATAAGATTAGAAGGGAGATTAAAAAGGCTTAAAAGGCAGAAGATAATCGAAAAAAGAAGGAATAAAGGGCTAAGGAGAAAGCAGAAAGAGATAAGAAGAAGAGAATAGAGAAGGAGGCCAAGGAGGCTAGAAGACAGGAAGCTTTGGTATAGGGAAAGAAGCCACAGGGCAGGAAGCATAAGATTAAAGCTATTAATACTCAGATAATGCAGGAAGATATATAGACTTCTAATTTTAATAGTAATATATGATTTAATATTAATAAATATAGTAATTAGTTAATATACTATAAACTGATTTTAATAAGAAGTACGAATATTATTATGATTTTAAAGTGAATTATTAATAATTTATACCAGAACCTTTTTATTTGGCAGAAAGCTCTATTAGGCGATTATAGACTTAATTAAGGGCTATAATAATCTAATTTTATTATTTCGATATTTTATATGGTTAATTTAATAATTAATATTTTATCGCAAATATCGGAGTTAGTAGTATATCGGAGTTACTGGGTCCGACTTGCTAGTATAAGTCGGCCCTAGTAAAGCGAGGAATTACCGACGGGTAATAAGTCTTATTTTAGGTATATAAAGAAGAAATTAGATTAACTAATAAAGAAAAATCCTGAATATTTTATTATTTCGGATTCTAAATAGGATTTTTCTATTATTTTTAGTATTTAGGAAACAAATATAAATAAATAGGAAGTCGGATATAATATAATAGGCTATACTTATTAAAAATTATATTATTTTAGTAATTTTAAAGTTTAGGTTATATAGTAAAGGCTATAGCCTTTTATATATAACTTACGGAAATTATATAAGAAAGCTAGTTTTTCTATAGACTTAGAAAATAATTCTTTATAAGTATTTAATTAATTAAGCTTTTATATACTATATACTATTTATACTTTACTATTTATACTTTTATTTTATTATTTTATTATTAAGTTACATTTTATATTCTAATATACTTTATATAGGTTTTTGTTTTATTATAGTTTCTCTTTTATAATACTAAGCTATTTTAATATATTCTTTATAAAATAATTAATAATAATCTTTGAGAGCTATTTAGATATAACTTTAAGAACTTTACTTATTAAAAGAACTTTAATAAGCTTAAACTCCCGGAAATACTATACTTATATAAGATTCTTTAATATAATAGTATATATATATAATAGAATATTAGTATTTTTATTATTATAACTATCCTGCTTTCTATTATTAAAGAAGACATATAATATATCTAGATAAATAAGAATCTAATAGCGGCTAGACTAGATCTTATTAAAGAACTAATTCTATTAGGCTTTATTACTTTTACTAAGAATAAATACCTAAAATCTATTATCTTTAATATTTCTATATTACTATTATCTTTTTTATTATTATATCTTATATTTCTACTAGATTCATATACTAGTATAGAAGCTCTAGAAATAAATAGTATACTTCTACTAGCCCTACTACTTTTACTAGCTCTACTACTATTACTATAACTATATCCGAATACTTCCCAAATATCTTTAATTATAAGACTTATTAGAGAAGTTACTAAGATTTATACTAAAAAATAAAAGTATAATAAATCTAATAGTAACTTTAATTATAAACTTACTATTTTCCTTAATATTTACTAATATATAGAGCTTTTATAAAAGGCACTAATGCGAGCTTTTCTTATTATATTAAAGGAACTAGCTCAAGACTACTTCTATAGTAACTAGCTCTTTTAATATATATATAAAGAGGCTTATATAAATATCTATAGCTTTTTTAAAGGCCCTGGATTCGAATATCGAAATTTAGACAAATAGAATACTACTATATTAGCTTCTATAATAGCTAAATTTCCGGAAAAAACAATATTTGAGACTATTTAATTACTAATTAATAAACTATATTAATTATAGTATAGTCTTATATCTAACTTATAAAATACCGAATTCCTTTATAATAAAATTATTACTTCTTACTAAAGCTTCCGGGTATATAAATATATAATCTCAGACCTTCTTATAAATCTCGGCTAGCTTATTAATAAGCTCTAGTTATTTATTACTATATATAAGAGCAAATAATAAGCTAATCCCGAAACCTTCTTTACTAATTAATAATATTATTCTTAGAACTCTCTAAGCTATTATTCCTCCGGAAATTATTAATATAAACCTAGCTATAACTTCGGAATCCGAAATAATTACTTTAAGTCCTATAATTATAATAATTATATCCCGAAGTTATATTTTATATATAAGAAACCCGAATACCGCTTATAAAAGTATATACTAGAAAAATAAGAGGCTAAAAAGGCTCGATTTAGGGATAGAAATATCTATTAGTTTAGATCCCGAAATACTTATAACTTTAATAAATACTTTAGTAGTACTTATATATAGTATATTACTAAAGCTAATAATAAAAAGAGTAATAAGGGTAATAAGAACAAACTAGTAAATAATACTTTTAAGGCCTTATTAGCAGAAATAGATAAAGAAAAGAAATATTACCTAGATTCTTACTTTACTTTAGTTAAGAGCTTTTTAGCCGCTTTTACTACTTCTACTTTACTAATAACTATAGCTAATACCCTTATAGATAACCTTACTTTCTTTTCTCTTATATATTAGATAATAGGCAAAAACTATACTTTAAAGCCTATTAAACCCTTAATAGAAAACACTTAGACTTTTATAATTAATAGTATATTAAAATATAATACTTATTACTTTTATAGAATTATAATTAATACTAGAGTTTTTAGATACTTAATTACTAGTTCTAACTAATTCCAAGCTTTCTAATAAACTAATAATAGTATTAAACTTAATAAAACTACTAGAGGTCAAGTTAATATCTAGTTTAATATTAGATCTATATTTTCTATTAGATCTATAATAGTAAGTATACTAATTAGATAAGTATAATTCTATATTATATCTTTAAAAACTTTATTTTTGCTTAGCTTAGCTAATATAAATAAGCTAGGGATCTACTTTAATAATCTTACTAATTATCTTATTATTTTTACTAGAAAATATATACCTGTAATATAATATTTCGAATACTTTTTCCTACTTTAAAATATTATATTATAAGGCTTTATTTCAGAATTCTTTATTTATAATTCCTGCTTTTTTATAGAGGTCAAATTATAATATCTATACTATTATTTTAGTTATTTATTTATTAGTAAGCTCCGAAATATACTAGAATAAGCAGGCTATAATATTAATATAAAAGCCTTTAAATACCTTATAAAGTACTATAAATAATACCAGAAATATAGCTAATTACCCGGATAATTAAAGTTTAACCTAAGAGATAATATTAGCTTTAATTACTTTATTATTATTAATATTTTCTATATTTCCGATAAGCCTATACTTTATATTATTAATAAAGGTACTTGATATTAAGCTAGCTAATAGTTCTAGAATATTAGTATAATATATATCTGGGATATATTTAAGTAATACTAGATTAATAACTATTTAGGCCCTCTTAATTAGATTATAGCAGATACCGGAAAGTAGTTTACTAGTAAGAAGTTTGCTTAGCTTATAAATACTATAAGAACCAAGGTTAAGATTATTTCTATAGAAGCTTATAACTTTATCGGAATTATAGAATATTACTATAACCCGATCTAATATACCTATCTTATTATTATAGCTAAAGTTAACGGAATTAATAAAGATATTATATTTTAAATAGCTTTTAAGGCTATTAATAACTCTATAGGATCTAATAGTATTATTCTAACTTTTTTAGTTTATAGTACTTTACCTCGAATAACCAAATATAATACCCTATTACTTACTATATTATAGTAATTAGTAGTACTCAAGAAAACAATAATAGAAATTCAGAAACTTCGAGCTAGATATTAAATTATAAATGCTTTAAATACCCGAAATAGTTCTAGTATTACTAATATTTATGAATTATTTCTGAATTCGAATATTCTCATTTAGTATAAAGAGAATACTAGTTAATCTAGTAGTTAGAATAGACTATATAAGCTAGTAGCTATTAATAGAGAGAACTATATACTAGCTTTACTATATAGTAATACTACTTTCCGTTTAACCTTTATAAAGCCCTTTTATATAGGAGATATTAAGGTTATTACTAATAGCCCCGAATTTGAACTTATTCCTAAACTTTATAATAAGACTAAAGGTAATACAGGTATAATTTCTTCTACTATTTCTGCTATTTTACTAAAGTATAATAGAGAATGCCCTTATAAGAACCCGGATATTACGGTATTCCTATAGAATAATAACCTATATAAGAACTCCCATTAAGTTAAAATTACTAGCCTTCTAGAAAAGAATATATTTGAGGTTATTTCTAGATTTCAGGTACTAAAGGAGATATATATCTTTAATTCCCGGTTTATTAATAAGATTAAGAATAAGGATATAGAAAAAGAGTTTAAGAAGTTAAAACTAGTTATCTAAGCTTATAATAATAGTAAGAAATATATAATATTAATATAATTACCTATTATTTAATATATTAGCTAGAGAATTATTCTTAATATTATTATTATAATAATAAATACTATGAAACTATATTTATATAATATCTCGCAAGCTTATATTTAATTACTAATCTTATATAACTATAATTTTTATATTAACTCACCTTATAAGCTTACTAGAAAGCTAAATCTAAATAATAATTTAGTTCTAAAAGTTATAAAACCACTATATAATATACCGGAAGCTAGGAACTACTAGTTTAAGACTTACTATTTCTATTATATTAATAAGCTTTTTATAAAATAGTTAACTTATAACTCTTGCCTTTTCTATAATAAGTAATTCTTTGAAATTATTAGCCTTTAAACTAATAATACCCTATTTATTAGAACTAATAATTTTATAAAAACGAAATAACTAAAGCTCTAAAAGACTAAGTTCTTAGCTAAAGAATATAAATGCATTATTATTAATTATAATCTCAAGTTTAATAGAGGTATTATTTATATAAATACTACTAGAATTACTCTTATATAAAAATACTAGTATAAAAACCTCTAAACCATTTCTATAAAAAATATTATTACTATAAGTAGTAAGAATACTATTTATTAAGATCTTTCTATTAAGAACTAATATATTACCTAATATACTAGAAAAGTATATATTATATTAGTCTATTAACTAGAAGCTTTATATAACTTATTAATTATTACTCAAGCTATTAAACTTTCGGAAACTAATATAAAGGTATTTAATAAGTATATTTAATAGCAAATTAAGAATATTACTAGAGAACTGAGATTTATAAAGCTAGTAAAGAAGTTCTTATATTTAATTATTTTTATAAATGCTTTATTTATAAATAATAAAGATCTCTTTTCCTAAATCGAATATATTCTAGTTCTAGTAAACGGAACTAGATATACTAATATTATTTACTAGTTCTCTATTAAATATAAGAGAGTTACTAGAAGTATTCTAGCTTTAGAACTTTATAATATGACTTATGGCTTTAATATAAGTACTTTAGTTAAATCTATAATTAATAGAATACTAGAAATAGAACTATTACTAGTAGTCTATATGAATTCGAAGTCGTTATATAAATGCCTTATTAAATTGGAAACTACTCGAGAAAAGCATCTAATAATTAATATAATATATCTTTACTAGGTATATAAATAATAAGAAATTATAGAAGTCAAATGAATTAAGAGAGAATTAAACCCTGCTAATTCTATAATAAAATTAAAGCTAATAAATGCCCTCAAGTACCTAATTAATATAAATACTATATAATTAGATATAGAGGAATAAGTTAAATATAAATAGGGCAGGAAATAGATATATAAAATAGAAGGATATTATAGGAGGAAAAGTTATATATAAAATGCTATGGCTTTTAATATATAACTAAAACCTCAGAAGTAATATAAATATATAGAACGTTTGGGAAATCTAGTACTAGGCCGGATTAGGGAATTTGTATATAATTAGAGAGAGATATTATTTTTCGCGTTTTTAGAGAATTTCTAGTATTAGTATAGCTATTTCTTTAGAAGTTATATATATAGTTACGGGATACGGGATACGGGATATAGGTAATAGGATATAAATAATAGGATATAAGATACGAGATATAGTTATATAACCTTATATCTTATTAGTAACTCGACTAGTAAACTAGATCTCTTTAGGCTTAGCAGATTTAGGAATTATATATTAATACTATAATACTATAATTCTTATTTCTAGATAATAATAACTTTACTAATCTTATATAAATAGTACTTTTATGCCTATATAATAGTACTATATATTACTAGTAAACTAATAATAATTTTAATATAGCTAATAAATAATTTTAGTAAAAATATATATATATATATAATTAATATTAAAAAAGTTTCTAATATACTAGATTATATATAAATTCGAATATATATTACTAGATATTTATTAGAAGAATATTAAAATATAATTAAAATATAAGAAAGCTAGTAAATATATTCTCTTTTTTTTTATATTATATAATTATTAATATTTATAACTAAATATATTTATTACTTCTAAAATTATATTATTTCCTTTATTAAGGAATTTATATTAAAATATATTTAACTAATATTTAAAAAATACTAGTTTTATAATTATTTATAATATAATAACTATATTTCTTTCTAGTTTTAAAAGAAATAATTTAAATTTTATTCTAGTAATAAAAAGAACTTTAAGTTTTATAATATTATTTTATTAATAATCTAATTAGTTAGGAAATATATTTATAACTTTAAGCTATTATTTACTAATA
Organism: Hyaloscypha bicolor E; assembly: GCF_002865645.1. Taxonomy (NCBI): domain Eukaryota; kingdom Fungi; phylum Ascomycota; class Leotiomycetes; order Helotiales; family Hyaloscyphaceae; genus Hyaloscypha; species Hyaloscypha bicolor. The sequence continues at coordinate 19,267 of NW_020194539.1, read as the reverse complement.
TCTAAAAACTTAAAATAAGTATTATTATATAAATACTAAATAATATATCTAATTATAATACTTTTAGAATATTTAATTATATTAAATATAAAAAGCTAATTTAGTTTAATTATATTCTTAATTCTAATAATTTCTTTATTATAAATTCTAAAAATATAATTAGTTATTTTAGGAAATAAAATTCCTAAAATAACTTTTAAAATAAATAAACTAGAATATAAAACTTCTAGTTCCTTTTACTATTATTAATTCTTAAATAAAATTTAGAATAATTATATAAACTTATTTTTTTTAATTCTTTTTTTCTAATATATATTTATTTAGAATCTCGATTTACTAATAAACTCTAATCTAATTATAAATTAACTTATTTTAGAAAAGTTTATTATAAGTTTATCTAATTACCTAATTTTTATATTCTTATTAGAATCTAATATATTTATATTAGAAAAGCTATTTTCTAAACTTTTTAATTTTTTTTTAAAATCTAATAATTATTTATTATCTTTAATCTAATTATTTATTTCTACTTTTATTACTAATATTAAATATTAGAAAATATTTATTTCCTTTTAATATCTAAAAATAATTAAACCTATTTCTTCTAAATAATTCTATTATATAACTTATATAAAATATATTATTAAGCCTATTAACTATTATATAATAATTATATATTAGTAATTATATACTAGTAATTATATATAAACTCATATAACTATATTTATTATATTTAAGCTTTAGTTATTTATACTATATTTCTTTTCTTCTAATTTATTTATATATTATTATTATAATATAATAATAATATTTTATTATAATAAATAATAATAATACTTTTTAATGTAATTTAATTAAAGTTTTCTTATTTTTAATTATTTATAGATTTCTTTATATTTCTCTAATAAGTCTTTATTAGCTTTATTTTCTAATTAAGTTATTAATTAGAAACTAATATTTTTCTTTTAATTAGATTTCTTAATTAAATATTTCATTTAATAAATAAATAAATTTTTAGTTATTACTATTTATATAATAATTATTATTATTTAAATTAAAGTATTAGATTTACTTTTTAATAATTACAACTAATACTATTTTTCTAATATTTCTATATTATAAATAATCTTTATATTAATTATAATAGCCTATTAATTTAATATTTCTATATATTTTATATAGCCTTAATTATTATTTTTCTATTATTAAATAATTTACTTTCCTATTAATAAGTCTTTTTATTCTTCTATTATTAAATAATTCCGTTAACTTATTAATAGCTTTCTTTTTCTTTTATTATTAAATAGTTTTTCTTAGCTTATTAATAGCTTTCTATTTCTTTTTTATATTTCTTATATATTATATATATATATAGTATTATTAGAAGGCTTTAATTACTAGTATTTAATTAGGTATTTTAATAAATTTCAAAGATATTAAATATAGCTATTTTTGAGCTTTTAAATAGAATTTATTTAATTTTCTATTTTTTTTTCGAAAAGTTAGCCTATATATATAAATAAATTATATATATATATAATATAGAAAATTATATAATTCTTTCTTTTTTAGGAATATCTATTATATAATAATTATATATTAATAATTATATATTAATAATTATATATAGGCTTATATAGTTATATTCCTATATTTAAGTTTTAGCTATTTATATTATATTTTTCTTTTTTCTTAATTTATTTATATATTATTATTATAATATAATAATAATATTTTATTATAATATTATATTTAGTTAAAACACATTTATTTATTTGGCTTTTAACTAGCTATTTCTAAAGTTTTAATTTATTTTATATATATAAAATTCCCTTATTTATTATATAACTAGGCTTTATTTATTAAATCCTCTTTCTATTAACTAATTTATAATTAACTAGCTTTATAATTCTTTTTTCTTTTATTATTTTATATTTCTTTTTTAGTAATTTATTTATATTTCTTATTTTATAATTAGTTTCTTTATTTTGTTTCTTATAATTATTATATATATTACTATAATAATTCTTTAGCTTAATATAGCCTATAAAGATTTCTTATTTATTTATATATGTTTTATATAAGTTAGTAGTTTATAAAACTTTACTAAACCTAATTAGAAAAGTCTTATAACTAGACTAGCTAAATAACTTATTAGTATTAAATTAGAATAGTTTTAAAAACTTAATAATTATATAATATTTTACTAATTAGAAAAGTATTTATATAGTTTATATTATAATTTCAAAAGTTAATAAGTTTTTTTTAGATATTTAATTAATACTAATAATCTTATTTTATTTTACTATTATTTTATAAGCCTAGAACTAATTATATTAGTCTTATATATTATCTAATAAAAGAAATAGCTTATTTAAATAATAATAACTCAAAGTTTACTTTTATTATTAATTAGGAAATTATTTTAATTTATATAAATAGCTATAGTAATTATATTAAAAAAGGATATTAAAATATTAAAGAAATAGAAAATAAAAGTAACTAGTATAGGCCTTAAATTTGAATTATTTTTTAATAAATTATTTCTATTTAAAATATATTAAAAACTTATATAGAAATTATATAATAATAGAAAAATAATTATAAAAAAGAAAAATTAGATAATATAAAGAAGTTTTTAAATAATTAAAATAAAAAGTAATTAATATAAAATAAATATTATATAACTTACTTTATATTTTTATAATTCTTTTATTATTATAATTACTTACTTATTTATATATATATATTTTTCTTTTTCTCTTTTTATTTTTTTTATTTCTTTTCTTAATATATAAAATATTAAACTAGAAGCCTTATAGTAGAAAAACTATTATTAATTACTTTTATTTTTTATATTAATTTTATATATACTTTTATATTATTAAGTAAAATTAATAGTATTATATTTTTAATTTCTATAAAAAATCCGAATATAATAATAATAAACTATATAATAATAAATAAAATAATTCTTTTATTTAAATATTTAGATATAGAAATATATATATATATATATTTCTATTTAAATAAATTAAAAGATAAAATAATTTTTTACTATTATATATTTTATTATTATTAATATTATTTTAAAATTTAGTTCCTAAATTTATATTATAAAATATTAAAAGTTAGTATTTTAATATTAGAAAAACGAGACTAGTTAATATAAATAAACTTAATTTCTAGACTATATATAATCTGTATTATATACTAACTTTAATATTTTTATTATATAACTAGTTAATAAATATTATAGAGATTTTAAATTTCTAGTAATTAGTAGTATTTTTATATTAATTAGAATAAAATAGGATAAGAAATACTAAAAATTACAGAAAAATTATTTAAAAATTAGTAATTATAATATATAATAACTATTTCTTTTAAAAATAAATATTTCTTTCTTTTTTCCTTTCTCTTTTATTTCTTTATTTATATTCCGATATATAAATAGAAAGCCTATAAGATAAAATATAATAGAATAAAATAAAATAAAATAAGAAATATTCGAAAATTACTTGAAAATTACTAAAAATTAGTACTTCTAATATATAGTAATTATTTCTTTAAATTATATATATATATCTTCTTTTCCTCTTTCTTTTTCCTTTTTCTTTATTTATATTTTAGTATAAAAATAGAAAACCTATAGAAAAGCTAAAATTAATAAAATTAATAATAAATAAAAAATTAACTATTATTTTGATTTTCTATATTAATTATATATATATATATTAGTATTATAAAGCTAGATTAGTAATATTTTATTCTTAATATATTTTAACTAATTAGATTTAATAGTAAATACTTATTAATAATAAATAAACTAATATTTTTATCTAAATATTTATAGCCTAGAAATATATATATTTCTAAGGCTTAAAAAGGCATATAAATAGAACAAATTATTTGCTATTATATATATTTCTATTATTAATTTAATATTACATAAATCTATTAGGTTTCTAGTACTATAAGGTATTAAAGAAAAGAAATAAGTTATATAAATAATAGGCTTTATATTTCTATAATCTATTAACTTGAATTATTCTTAAAATTAATACTATCTGCTTTATCTAATTAGCCCAAAATGACTTAAATATATCTAATAAGGCTTGGATATTACATATTAGTAATAGAATTATTAATTATTAAATTTTGATTTTCTAGTATTGAGTGCAATGTACGCAAATGCATTATGCAATGTCATTTCGGGGTTTTGGCAGGAGCATCGCTATCGGCCTCGGTAGTACTAGCGGCACAGAGCGGTATGATAATCTTCGCGACTCCCATTGCTCGCTCGTCCTTCTCCCTCCCTCTTCCTTTTCCAACAACACCCAGAAGTCTTCATCTTCGCGCATTGTTATTCCAACTGCTCTGAACCTTTTTCAATACAACGCCAACACCCCTCACTCCCCCAAACATTGTGACAGTCAAGCACTTCCTCGTCATATTCGATAACTACACAAGAAAATGCCTCTCGACCCAAAACTTCTCACCGCGGCTGTTAGTGCTCTCGTCGGATGTCCTGTGATTACGTATGAGGAGCACCAACGCAATCCCTCACTGGACTTTCAGCCGCTTGACATGGTGGCATTCCACAAGACGGTATTAGTTGCACCAGCAGCGCCGCCAGGGCCGTCATCGACACCAGGGCCGTCATCGACACCAGGGCCGCCACCACCAGAGCCGTCATCACCACCAGAGCCGTCATCACCACCAGAGCCGTCACCACCACCAGGACAGTCACCACCAGGGCTGACGACACCGCCAACGCAACCGCCCCAAACGTACGCCTTGATCCTGAGCTCATTCACGATCTTCGTCAAAACATTAACAGGCGAAACGATTACTATCTGGGTCACACTAAGCGACACATTTGGCAATGTCAAGCACAAGATCGCTGAGAAGTTGGGCCTTCCACCTGAGGAACAACGCCTCGTTTACGGTGGTAGACAGCTCGCAGACGGTCTTACTCTGCGCGACTATGGTGTTCAACGAGATTCGACTATCCACCTAGCTCTTCGAATCCGGGGCGGTGGCCCCTCAGGAATGTACCTCCCGCAGGGCTTTCTTGATCCGCCTTACGACTACGACTTTACGCATATCAATGATGCTGGTACCACATACTATCGTGGTGGAGATGTATACAAGCGTCCTTGTGGATGGCTGCGCTATGCGCTCAAGGCGAGCGGCAAGTTTGACTCAGATACTTGGCTGGGTAGTGTAAACGGGCTTGGCGAATGGCCAGTTTCGTATCACGGCACAGGCAAGCAAAACGCAGAATCTATTGCTGAAGCGGGTTACAAATTGGCCAAAGGGGTTCATTTTGCATTTGGTCAAGGGATCTATTCGTCACCGAATCACACCACCGCTGAGGCGTACGCCAAAGAGTTTTCGGCTCAAGGGAGGAGGTATAAAGTCATCCTTCAGAATCGGGTGAATCCAGTCAATCTTCACAGGGTTGCCAGCAACGATTATTGGATCAGTCCTGGGGATGACGATCTCCGTCCATACGGATTATGTATCAAGGAGCTTTAACTGATTAGTTATACTAAGCGGTTGCACCGTTGCGGTTTAAGAAGCAAGCGGGGTGTCAATTAGGAGCACTGACCTAAAGAAAGCCTGAAAATTTAGCGATTAAGCACCTGGAACTTATTTTCCTCGTGCGCAATAATCGCCTCGCTTATCCCATGCTTCAAAACTAGAGCTCTTATCCGTTGCGCTGCGGCCAGGTGCGGACCTCGCTAAACTTAAGGAACACCAAAACTCACACGCTTCCATTTCCAATTGCTATACCAAACCTTTATAGCAGTTCTAACAAATATGGTATACTTGTAGTGTAGAGGGACAATTAACAATCTATAAGAGAAATTAAACTTCTTATTATTATATAGAGCTTTATCTCACTTCAGAACTGGAAGAAAATCTATTAGCGAGGTCCGCACCTGGCTGCAGCGCAACGGATATATAAACTTATAATAGTCGGACTTGACGTCGCACTAAAGAGGCCCTTCCCTTTAGTCGGGGAAAGCGAGTTGGCCCGCGAAAGCGAGATGGCCCGTACCAAAATGCGTAAATTTGGAATTTGTATATAGCTCTTATAATAAAAATTAATTAATTTATATATTACTAGTTTATAAAATTTGTCTAATTTAACTATAATAGCTCGCCTAAATATCCTATTTATAAATATACTTCTATATAATATACTAGAGAAGAATAAGCTTTATAAGGCTATCTAATTCCTAAAAGAGTATTACGAAACCGGGCTCTAGGCTTGGAAAGCAGGTAGAGTGGCTCTTAATCCGAGGATTCTAAACTAAGGAGGGAAGCTCGTATATACAGGAGCTTTGGTGTTCTAAATACTAGCCAGCCGCATGCGTTATCGCGGTCACGTGACGCTAAATTTACTAGTGAAGCAGTGAAGCATAATAAAGAGAATTTAGAGAAGAATTCTATTATTACTATATATATATATATATATAATATTAGAAGTAAAGATATTATATAGAAAATATAATAAAGAAATAGAAAGAGAATAAAGAAAAAGAAAATATAATAAAGAGGCTAAAATAAGATCCTATATTCTAATTAATATAAGATATTAATTTAGTATATAATATTATATATAATTAATAAAGGAAAAGAAGCTATAAAGTAAATAATATATAATTATATAATATAAATATAAATAGAAAATAATAAAATAGCTTTCTTTTAGAAATAGTTCTTTTAATAGCTAAAGAATATTCTAGAACTTTATTTAATTAAAATAAAGTCTATTATAAGCTATTATATTAATCTTTATATTAAATAAAGCCTTTATAACTAGTTTAAAATCGAGTATTATCTAGTATTTAAAGAAACTAGTATATATTATAATAATTAGATATATAATATAAATAAAAAAAGAGTTCGAATTTATATATTTATAAAATAGAAAATAGTTATTCTAATTAGAATTAAGAAAATATATATTAGAATACTAGAAAATCGTATATTTCTTATAATAATTAAATATATGTCTATAAATAATAAAGTAATTTTACTAATAGTTATTATTCCTGGAATTATAATTATAGTTTTCTAATTCTATAAAAATATAACTAGTTATAAGATTATTATAGTCTTTTTTACTAAATATATAAATAAGGGCATTTATATAAGTTAGAATATAATATCTAGTACTTTTTTTATAATTTTCCTAAAATAAAATAAAAGATATTTATTATTTATATAATTAAATATATCTTTTAGAATACTAGAATTTGGCTTATTAATTTTAAAATAATATAGAAAAAGCTTAAGAAATATAATAAAAAAAAGAAAATAATATTAGTCTTTAATTTATAGAGTTTAGATCTAAATTAGAAACTAAATTAGATATAAAAAATATATAATTTATTATATTTATTTCTATTTCTATTTATAAATACTAATTATTTATTTTTCCAAAATTTCTTTCTTTATATAATAAATATATTTTATAACTTAATAATCTTAATAATAAGATTCTAGATACTTTAAGCTTTTTTTCTTATAAAAGGTATTTAGTTATAATTAAGGCTACTAAAAACTATCTAATACTTAGAAGTTTATAAGAATTAGATATCTAGAATACTTATAAAATATAGGTTAAATATTATAAAACTAAGCTAAATATATAACTTAGTTTCTAAAAAGGGAAATAAATAAATATATCTAATATTCTAATAAAGAAGAAATTAAAAAAAAGTAAAGAAATAGCTTATAAAAACCAAATTAGCTAAAAAGAAGGCTCTAAAATAAATTAGAATTATTATATAAGTAATATTATAAGTATAAGATCTAAGGCCTAGAAGGCATAATTAGACTATCTTTATTTCGATAATTTAAAGCTAAAGAGAGAAGAGGATCTCGAAGGAGCCTCGGATCTAAATAATTGTAAGTTATATATAGGCCTATATACTAGCTTAAGCTCGGGGTCACATATAACTATTAGGTAACTACAGATGCCATGCTTAGATACCAGATGCCTCGCTTAAGTCTAATTCCTACTAGTACCATATATTATAATAACTATAATATTACCTCTTTTCTTAAAGTAAGCTCGTCTCCGAGCTTCAAAAGTCCCTGTCTAATTCTCAAGTTGCAGTTATATATAAAAGGCCAGGGCCTTTTATATATAACTTGTAAGGATTTCCGTCTATATTATATAATTCCGGTAATATATTATTCTTAGTATAATCTAACTAATAAGAGAGGTTCTAGAGCGGTTCTAGCTATTCGGGATTCTTATTATAGAAGCTCTAAAGAGCCAGGGTACTATTACTTAATAAGGATATAGGATATTACTCCGGATCTGAATCCTATTCTTTCTACTAGACTCGGTATTTGAGCTTCCTATAGAGCAGCTTTACTATTAGTACCTCTTGAACTTTATATTCCGTTTTCCTGTCTTATAGTTCTAATAATAAAGGCTCCGGATTCACTTATCCGGGAAAGAAGTTACCTCGATTCTTATATGGCTTCTTTATATAAAATACCAGATATATTCTTATTAATTCCGGAAGCTTGAGCCTAAAGAAATATCTTACTTATTTCAGGATTTTATATAGTTCTTCTATTTAGTAAGCTAGCTTATAGCTCGGATAGTTATTTTTCTAGTATTTAGTAATAATCTATATCTTATCTCTTATTTCAAAATCTACTAGTTAGTAATACTTATTAGCTTAGATAGTATAATACTCTTATATTTATATTATATTTTCCTATATCTTTTACTATAATTTATAGAACTATATTACTAGGGCCTTTACTTCTTACTTATTTAGCTCTTTTTTTAGGATATCTAATTATATTTGGGTTTTCTAGTTAAATAATATCTGCGGTTTATAGCCCTTTTTTATAAGAAATAGGAATTAGTTTATAGTTTTATAAACCAGAGCTATTTACTAGTAATTAATTATTATTATCTATTTATTCTAATTATTCTAATAGTAATTTATATAGGAATATAGTTATTAGTTAAAGTACTAGTTAATAATCTCTATCTAGCTATTAGTTTAGGAATAATTAGTAATTAATAACTTGAGCTTTATATTAATATACTTATAGAACTTATTCTAGAAATCTAATATAAACTAGAGTTCTTAATTAGATATTATAGTCTCTGGAATATTAACTTAGTAAACTATATAAGTAAGAAATAGGAGTATTAATTCTTTAGTTATTATTATATTTCGAACGAGAATTATAATAGGGTATTTATCTAGGTAATTAATAAAAATTACTATTATATTATACTTATTTCTATTTTCTGGGCATTTCTTGAAATCTACTAATATATATTACTAGGAGTAGTTAGAAACTAGTAATAAATATAAGAGCCCTAGCTTTTTATTTCTAGAAATATGAAATTATTAATAAATATAATAATTATTCCTATACTAATTAATATCTATATCTTGGCCTAGCTAATAATAGTAGGCCTAAAAAAGCTATTAAAGCTTGGTTTATCCTAAATATTCTATTAGGGGCTATATATATCTCCTAAATAAAAATAATATATAAGAATATCTCGGGTATTATTATATTATTAGATATAAATAGTTTACTATATTATAAGAAAAGGCCGTCTTATAGTATTTAAGTACTTTTTTTCTTATTTCTTGCCTTATTCTATAGCTTTTCTAGCTCTAGTAATTCTCGGTTCTTACTTAATAACTTATTTATTAGCTAGATACTATTATACTAGATTTCTTTCTAAACCAGGCTTATAAAGGCCTTAATTAGAGCTAACTAGAAATCCCGTATAATATTATTATTAATCTTTTATTATAAGAGGAAAATTTGGGTTTAGTAAGCTACTATTACCTTATTTTAGATAGTTATATTCTTATACTTCTTACTTAGGGTATTTGTTTATTTATTTGACTTGCCGGCCTAATATATAAGCTTAAAATAGTAATAAGAAAGGTATTTTATTTAGTAAACTTATTTTACTAAAAGCTTCTTTATAGTTATAAAGTATTTAAAGGCTTAGTAGTCTGAATAAATTATAAATAGTGCCTCTTATAGGCCTTCTAACTCTGCTTGCTATTTAGTTAAGGAAAAAATAATAGCAAGTATTTCTTTATTATAAATATTATAGTTTAGCTTTACTAGCTATTATAGTACGGCAGGCCATACTTATTGAAAATCATATTATTTTGGCGGTTTTAAGGTTTAGGTTATATAGTAAAGGCTATAGCCTTTTATATATAACTTGCGGAAATCATATAAGAAAGCTAGTTTTTCTATAGACTTAGAGAATAATTCTTTATAAGTATTTAATTAATTAAACTTTTATATATTATATATTATTTATATTTTACTATTTATGCTTTTGATTTATTATTTTACTATTAAGTCACGTTTTATACTCTAGTATACTTTATATGGGTTTTTGTCTTATTATAGTTTCTTTCTTATATATTTTATAGTAAGTAATATAGGAAGAATAGAAACTTTATAGTTAAGGTAATACTCTTATAAAGTTCTAAGGAGTATTTATAAGGCAAATTATTAGCTTAGTAAGTTAGAGAAGAAAAGAACTATTATAATACTTAAAGCCTAAGGCCAAAATATTAAGAATATATAAATATTAATCTTAGTATCTTATATTAATTTCTAATATATCTAGTAACTTGAATACGGGTTAGCTATAAGATATAGTTACTAGTATAGTATATAGAAATAATAGAAATAGAGGCTAACTATAGAAAGAAAAGAAATAGAAGAAATAGAATAAGAAATATTATACTAAAATAGTATAAGTTAGACCTTAGTTAGAATTAGACTTTAGTATTCGGAAATAAAATTATATTATTTTTAGTTATAATAAAAGCCGGAATTAAAGTAGCTTTAATCTTAGTAATAAAGCTTATTCCTAAGTTTAAAAAAGATACCTAAAAAAGGAAATATTCTTAAATTTAAGTAGAATAATAAACTAAAATCAGAAATAAGAATTAAAAAAAATTAGAAATAAGAAATTATATAAATAAACTAGAGAAGCTTCTAGAGAAAGAAATAAATACTAAATAAAGAAAGAAAAGAGAATTTAGAAAAGTCAAAAAAATTAGTAAAATCGTATTTATTATTTTTATTACTTTTAATAATATTAATAAATATATCTAGTTTAGTGAAATTAAGAGAAAATACTATAGGTATTAAGCTAATAAAATAGGAAAAAGAATATAAGTAATAGAAATAAAACTAGAAAAGCTACTATTTTATTACTACTAATACTAAAACTTAAATCTTAACTATATTTATTATTATTAACTAGTTTCTTTCTAATTCTGGTTCCTAAATTAAAAGATATATTTAAATAGAAAATTAGCCCTTTAGAAATATTATTAATAGAAGTCTCAGGTATAGAAATTCTATAATTAGCTATAGAAGAAATTATTAAGATTAATATAGCTAAAAATAAGTATATACTAGTACCGGATTTAAACCTATTATTTATAAGAGCTTCTAAAGTACTATGATTTTAGAGAAGTAATATCTCTATATTCTTAAAATAGTATATAGATATATATAAGAACTATTATATTCTTAATAATACTAAAAGAAAAAGAATTATTTATTATATTTCTCTTATTTATAAGAATTAGATTAAGACTATACTAGAGTATTATATTAATAATTCAGGAAATTACTAGGAAACTAAGTTCTTTAAGGCCTTACTAAAGGAATTCCGAAAATATAACTAGGAAATACTTAAAATTAGCTATAACTTTCTTAATTAGATTATTATATAAGCCTAGAATAAAGGAATCTTATTTAAGTCTTATATTAATATATTTAATAAAGTATTAAAGAAGTTACTAAAGAGGAAAGAAATAGATAAAATTATTTAATACCGAGAATTTATAAGGGAATTATTTATTCTAATAAAAAATTATATTCTTAAAAATATAAACTTTAAGCCTATAAATATTTCTACTTATAAATATAATAAGATATATAAGAAGATAGTAATATTCTATTAGTATAAAAAGAAGAAATATTATTTTAATATTACTAATAACCTAGATATATTTAGACTTAGATAAAAATACTTAGATATAATAGTTTATAATATAGTTCCTAAACCAGAAAACGATTATTTCTTACTAGTTCCTTCTATTATATTTCCTAAAGCTATTATAGGTATAGGTAAGAGAAGAATCTAGCCTATAGCTAATTATATAAAACTTACTAAAAGTAGTAAACCTAAAGGAAATAATATTAACTAGCTAATAAGAAGTCTGGAAAAACTATTTATTATTACTATAATTTAAGAGAACCTATAAAAATAACTTAATATAGCTACTATTATAATTCGGGAAGATATTTATAGCCTGCTTATATAGCCTAGCTAACTATAGTAAGTATAATAGTATTAATAGCCTAGTAAGTATAATTCGAGTTTTTGAGAAAGATATACTAGAAGTTATAGTAGAGGTTATAGAAAATACTATAGTAACTATAGTAATTAAGCTAGAATAGGTAAAGAATCTAGATAACTATATTCTAGAGAAAGTTAGTTTTAAGTATAATTAGAAAATATTACTTAAGTTAATATAGCCTATAATATAGACCTAGAACTAAAAGAGCGAATTTGCTATAGGTACTATAATAGGAATAAGAATAATAATATTAATCTAGAATATATTTATATTTTTTAGTTTTATTACCTATTAATAAAAGAACTTATAAACTATAGATATATTTACTAATTTAATAAAAGATAATATAAAGAGCTATTTAAGCCTAGATAAGAAAGTATTTCCTTTTTCCTTACTAGTAAATACTAGTAGTTTAACTAAATTATTTCCTAAATCCGAAAAAGAGAATTTAATTATAATTTAAATACTTAACCCAAAAATATCTAGAGATTAATAGGAAATATCTAGTTTATTAAGTAAGAAAAAGAAAAGAAAACTAGCTAACCGGGATCTATATATAAGAATAAATAAGTTATATTTAGGAAATCTAAATAGCTACTTTACTTTAAAGGAAATTATATTAGAATTACTAATACTTTAGGTTCTAGAATTAATAAATAGTATTAAGATTTGGCTATAAATAATATTTCTATTAATATTATAATAGGTTTCTTATTAAGAAAAAAGAGAAAAGAAATAGAAATAGCTAAAGAGGTTTTCTAAAAACGAGCTAGAATAGAAAAGAAGCTATCTTATATAAGAAGCCAGAAAAATATTATTTTAAGAAATAATAAATAAGGAAATAGCCTAGCTAAGAATATAGATATTAATATTTCCGGAAATAAATAAAATGAATTAGGGATCTAATATACTTTTAATTATAATAAATATAGAATTCCTAAAATTAATAATATTTTAATAAGACTACTAAAGAAAGTAATTATTTTATTTCTAAAAACTTAGAAAAAAATAAGAATACTTATTAATATCTTAAAAATACTAGATTTAGCTATTATATTTTAAAACTAATAAATTAAGAATAATATTCTTTATTTTATTATTTTATAAATAGGAAATAGGAAATACTATTATATTAAATATAATTAGATATACTAGGAGATCTATAAAACTAGTAGCTATAATTTATATAATAGATAAAATATTTAAGAAATTAGAAATACTAGTTTAGATATCTAATACTAATAGAATTATTTAATTTAAAAATAATAGTATTAATATTCGGATATTATTAGTTTATAAATATATTATATAAGCTTTATATCTCTGGTTTATATTTTAAAACCCTTAAAGAAATATTAAATATAAAGAAATAATTAATATTAAAACTAAAGTTAATATTCTTTCCAAAAAGATCTCTAGAAGTATTAATAGAATAATATATAATATTATAGATTATTAAATATTTACTATTATTAGGGCAGAATTTGGATTTATAAAAATAATAAAGCTTAGAATTAAGATTATAAATAAAATAAGATATAAAAATATATTCTTTTTAGTTAAAGGAACTCTAAAGATCCTGCTTAATTAATTATTTTTAATAAAGATAAAGATAAATATTATATATAGAAATAATAGTTTATAGAATAAAAGATTTACTAATCCTAAAAATAATTAGAATACCTATATTATTATAATTATTTTATTTTTAAAGAATACCGGAAAATAGAAGAAAGTAATAGTTTAAGAATATTAAGCTCCTAGAATTAAGAAATTAAGTAATATAAAGCAGGAAACTAAAGGTAAAAAGAAAAAATAGAGCCTAGTATTATAACTAGTAGTAATATTAGAAGAAACGGGAAAATGCCAGAATTTCCTATAGATTCTTTTATTTTGGGTTTAGGAATTTAGGAAATTAATAATATTTTTAGAAAAACTAAAATAGAAAAGGCTCTAATTAGAGTATTATTAAGAGTAATTCCGGAATTAATAGAAAAAGAAGTAAAAAGGATATTAAATAAAGATATTTCTAAAAAAGAGATAAAGTAGTATCTCCTAATAATAAAGAAATATATTCCCGAAGCTAAGGAATATTAAACTTAAGACTAGAAAGAATTCTGAAATATATAAAAGCTTAAAAAAGATATATTAAAATATTAGATAAAAAGATACTTTTTATATCTAACTAGAAAGAAGCTAAATAGAAAGGTTATAAATTCTAGAGATTAGATAAAAAGAATACTAGAGAAAATAGCTATAGCTTTTAAAGAAAAGAATAATAATTATAGTTTATTTCTAGTTACGAGAGTATATAAAATAAAGAACAAAAAGATTTAATTAGTAAATACTAATAATAGAACTAGAAAAGGCCCTAGTAAATATCTGAACTAGTTTAAAAGATCTAAAACTAGAGAATACTTATAGAAATATATTAGGAAATATAAGAATTACCTTTTACTAAGAATATTAGCTATTATAAGAGATTTATAACTTATTCCGGAATATCTTAAATAATTAGATATTAGTAACTAGCTTTAGGAAAAGAAACTAGCTATATTTCAAGAATTAATAATTAATTAAAAAAGTATAAGTATATTTAATTAGAAAGAAATAGGAAAAATCTATAAGAATATTAGCCTATCTATTCTAATTAAGGCTATTAAGTATAAAGCCTAGTAAGAAAAGAATTTCCCATATCCTAAAGCTTTAATACTAGTAATAGTAAAAATATTATTAGAATATCTAGATTATAGAATTCTTAAGAAATATAATAAACCTTATTAAAATCTATAGTTCTTAGTTATAAAGAAGGTTACTAGGACTTATAGACTAATTAATACTATTATAAAAATGAATTTAGTAATCTTATAAGATACTAACCTATTTCTATTTACTAATAAAATCTCGGAGAAATTTATTAGATATATTTATATTTTTCTAATTAATTTCTTTTCCGGATATAATTAACTTATACTAGATACTTATAATAGAGATTTAACTATATTTATAATATTTCTAAAGCTATTAAGAATAATTATACTATTTTAGGAAGCTACTAATTCTATTATATAATTTATATAGGTTATTATAATTATTCTAGAAAATCTATTTCCTAAAATTACTATATTATTTATTAATAATATTAGAATTAAGAGACCTTATATAAACTATAATAAATAGCTTATTTTATCTGAAATTCGGTATTTTATATTTAAATATCTTTAAAACTTGAATATAACCCTAGATAAAATTAAATAAGCTAGAACTAGTATAAGAGAAAAATTATAGTTTTATTATAATAGAATAGTTATTATTAGCTTTATCTATAAAGTACTTAAAAGAAGCCTTTTAAGTTTAGGAATTACTAAGATCTTAAAATAGAAATATTATAATAATATAACTAAAAATAAGGTATTTATTAGAATTATTATTTACTATTATATTTGAATTAAAGGCTTTATAATTATTACTAAACCTATTTACTATTTAATAAGGAAAGATATAATATAGAACTAGAATAATAAATAAAAGCAAGCTATATAAATTCTTTAAGAAAAGCTTATTATAGTTCTAATACTTTATAAGTTATATTATAATTTATTAGAAAGTTAGGGAATAATTATATTAATAATAAATATTAGCCTAGATAAATAAGGTAGAACTCTTAATTAATATAATAATAAAGAAAAAAAGAAAGTTATATAATACGAGTCTAAAATCTGGAATAATACTAAATAGAGATATAATATTACTAAGAAAAAATACTAAAAACTAATAAAGTATTTATAAAAAGTATAATTCTGGTTATATAAAGTTTATTTTATCCTTAAACTAGATACTAATATACTTATTATATAGCTAAATAAAGTAGCTATAAATCTTTTTGGAGCTCTAGCTACTTACTAGCTAATATAAATTTAGTTATTTGATTTTAAAGTCAAGTATATTAAAGGAATTAAGTATATTATTATTAATGAATTATTAAGATATCTATAATAAGAAGATAATACCAAAAATAATAAAAATATTAATAAATAGTTAGTAATAAAGCTTAATACTATTAGAATAATATTTATTAGGCAGAAAATTCGGATAAAGAAAGTAGTTCCGGTTTAGTTATATAATATTATTTTAAGGAATCCGATTTCTAAGACTTTTATTAGATATTTAAATAATAGTATCTAGTTACTAAAGATTAATAATTAAAGTCTTATTATATCTAGAAGCGAATTAGTAATATTAAAAAATAATAAAATCCGGAAGTTATATAGTAAAGGCTATAGCCTTTTATATATAATCTCTAGTAAAATAGTAAATAATAATACTAATTCCTATACTTTACTTAATAATCTAATTATTTTACTAGATTTCTTAAATAATAGCTATTCTAAATAATACTAGAATATTATATAATATCTTATAATATTCTCTAAACTAGAAGAAATATCTAGGGCCGAGTTTTAAAAGTTAAATAAAAAAGCTTTAAATTATAATATAAGAAATTAATTATTATAAAAAGTTATATTTAAAATATACCTATTTTAATTTATTATTAATAATTAAAAATAAAGAGAAATTATTATTAAAGAGCTATATAATAAAATTAGATATACTAGAAAAGAAAGTATTTTTTACTTAATAGCTAGCTATTATTACTAGAAAGATTACTATAATTATATATAGAAATATATTAATACCTATAAAGTTTATTAGTATAAAAGTAAAAGAAAATAAGAAGAAGCTCTATATCTAATAAAAGCTATACTTCTTTTCTATTACCTTAGAATTAATATAATTAAATTACTAGACTATAAAAAATATAACTTATTAGTTATTACTAGAGATAACTTCTCAGGATAAGTTAAAGCTAGACCTTTAAAGAACCTAACTAGTAAGAAGATTACTAAGTTTATTTAGGAAGAAATTATTTATAAATATAGTTTATTTAGATAGCTTAAAATAAATAGTAAATCAGAATTTAAAAAAGTAGTAATTCAGGAATTTAATAAATTAGGAATTAATAGAATTATTATTTTAGCTTATAATTTTAAAGGAAATAATATAATTAAAAGAAGATATTAACTAATTATTTAAGTATTTATAATATTTATAATAGGTAAAAAGAAGCCTTAGATAGATTTATTATTATATATTTTATTTACTAATTAAATTACTATATATAAATTAACTAGATTTATTCTTTTTTATATAGTTTATAATAGAGAAGTAATACTACTTATAGAAATATGCTTTCTAATCTAAAGAATACTTAAATAGAATAAAGTTTATAATAGAGAAATACTTCTAGAAATATATATAAAATAAATATAGATAAGAAATAAAGATATTAAAGAAGCTAGAATAAAAAAAGATAAAAGATACTAAGAAAGAAAAAAGTAATTTAATATTATTTATTAGATTTATTTAAAGCCTATTTCCGAAAAAAATCTAGTTCTTATATATAATATTAAATTAATAAATTAAGATAAGTTAAGAAATATAAAGCTATTATATTACTAGCTTAGCCTATATAAAATAAGATATATAGATTAACTAAAAGAATATTATATACTAAAAGAACTTAATAGTACTATATTCTAAAGAATATATATTAAGAATTAACTTAAGTAATTTATTAAAAGAAATAAATTCTGGTATTTCCCTAAAAATAAAGTTAATAATAAATATATACCTATAAATAAATATTTTAAAATAAATATAGAACTAGAAAAAGAAGTAGTTATAGAATACTATAAATAAAATAATACTTAGAAAATTAAGAAAGCTACTAGTATTATTATATATATTCTAGAATTACTAGAATTAGAGAAAATAAAATATATTTCTTTTATAGAGAATTAGAAGAAAGTATCTAATAATAGAAGCTTTTCTTAACCTAAAATAAAGCTTATTATTTTTAATTTTTTATATATCTTTTATTTTTTATTTTTAACTAATATTTATAATTTTTAGAAAATATTATTATTAGACTATTATTCTAGAAATTAGATAAGCTTTACTATTACTTATTTCTTACTATTATCTAATTACTACTATTAGATAGTATTCTTAATATATGAAATTCTATTACTAAATTTTAGGAATTAAATATAAAGAATTTCTTTTAATATAAAAATAAATAAAGAATTAAGAAGTTATCTTATAGACTCTTAATTCCGAACTATAATAATAAATAATAATTATATTTAGAATTAGGAAAAGAAAAGAAAAAGAAATATAGCCTTTTATATATATCTTACTAAAATAGGAACTTTTTAGAAACTTTATTTGCTTTTTTAACTAGCTATTCTTATGGCTTATACTAGTCTAAAGCTTAACTATAATATTTATAGATTTCGACTTTAACTTAAACTATTATTATAAGTTTCCTTATAATATCTAAATAAACTTCCTAATTAGGAGTTATATATAGACGAAATAGCTAAACTAGAAGCCCTATAAAAGGAAAGAGAAACCTTATTAAACCTAATAGTTATTTCCGAAAGTATTTAATAATATATAATTCTAGAAATCTATTAGATATTAGATAAACTAGATCTATTTATTTAAAGCCTACTTTATATTAGAAAACCCACTTCCTCTTTAATATAACTATAGCTACTCTTAAAACTTATACTAAGGCTTAGTTAGTATATTATATATTCCTACTTTTATATAAAGAGAACTTTTCCTATATAGAACTTATTTCCTAATTAAGATATTATTTTATTACTAGAAACTAATTACTTTTTTAAAAAGCTAATATAATTTACTAATTCTTATTATTAATCTATTTCTTATTATTAAATATTATCTAAATAATTCCTATATTCTTAATACTAATT
>NW_020194538.1:0-1837 GCF_002865645.1 Hyaloscypha bicolor E | reverse complement strand
TATTAGTATTACTATTCTATTATATAAATATACTACTATACTAAAGAGTCTTATATAAGTATAGTATCTCCGAGAATTCGAATTTATTAAAGTTCCCTTAATAAATAAAGTTCTTAAAGCTATATCTAAATAGCTTCTAAAAATTATTATTAACTATTTTATAGAAAATATATTAAAATAGCTTAATATCTAAGAACTTAGTTATCTCGTCTACTTTAGTAAAGTTTAGGTTAATTTTATATTTTTACTTTCTTACTAATTCCTTAAAATTATTATTATTTATAAAATAATTAGATTAGATAAATCTAATAAAGAAATTATTTACTATAGTATATTTCGCTATTATATATTCTATAGGCTTATATCTAGTTTAAGGTATAGTAGTTTATAAGAAGAATAGGTTTATAAAAAAAAGGGTAATTTATAAGATAAGTAGTTTATAATAGGTATTATATTTAAGATAAAAATTTCGTTTATAATAAGAAATTTAGAAAGTAAAATTTAAGAAATAAAATATTAAGATTCTAGGAGAACTTAATAGTTCTAAAGCTTAAGAGCCCCAGGAATTCAAAAGAAAATAGTTTTTAAGAGAGTTTTATAGGAATTAAATAAGAATAAAATAAGATAATTAAATAGCTAACCGTTTTAGTACTTAGTAAAATCAAGTACTTTTCTTACCTATATAACCAAATTATAAGTAATAGAACTAATAGATATTTCTTTTTTTAATATAGTATAATCGGGCCTTAGTAAGATTAAGTATTTTTCTTGCCTATATAACTAAATTATAAGTAATAGAATTAATAATTATTTTCTCTTTAACTAGAATAATAGCTTTGCCCCTAAGTAACCAAATCTTAGGCAAATATAGCTTAATTCTTCCTAATTTATAAGTACTAACTAATTAGTATTAGTTTACTAATAATATATAATATTATTATATAATTATAGAAGTACTATTTATATAAGGTTAGTAAAGTTATTTTTTAGAAATAGGAATTATAGTATTATAATATTAATATATAATCCCTAAATCTACTAAGCCTAAAGAAGTCTAGTTTACTAGTTAAGTTACTAATAAAATGCGAGGTTATATAACTATATCTCGTATTTCATATCTTATTACTTATATTCCATTATTTATTACTTATATCCCGTATCCCGTATCCCGTAACTATATACGTGACTCCTAAAGGAATAGCTATACTAATAATTAATTATCTAGGCAAGTATCCTATTATAATTCCTATTTAAGATATAGTAATAACTAAAGAATTAGTATTTCTATTTCTTATTTATATAGTTTATTAAATTAGTATTTTAGAGATTATAATATCTAATTAAGGCCTCTAGTTTATATTAAATTTCTAAAACAAGTTCTATAAATATATTAGTATAAAGCTCAAATTATTAATTACTAACTATTTCTAAATTAATAACTAAATAGAAATTATTAACTAGTATATTAACTAATAACTATATTCTTATATAAATTATTACTAGAATAATTAGAACAAATAAGTAATAATAATTAATTACTAGTAAATAGCTCTAGTTTATAAAACTATAAGCTAATTCCCGTTTTTTATAGAAAAGGGCTATAAATTATAAATATTATTTAATTAGGAAACCTAAATATAATTAGGTATTCTAAAAAAAAAAGCTAAATAAATAAGAGATAAAGGCCCTAATAATATAGCTTTATAAATTATAATAAAAGATATAGGAAAATATAATATAAGTATAAGAATATTATATTACTTAAGCTAATAAATACTATTAACTAGTAAACTTTAGAATAAGAAATAAGATATAAATTATTATTAAATACTAAAAA